>NC_057861.1:443877329-444032329 GCF_019393635.1 Dromiciops gliroides
TAGTCAGCAAAATTAATTACATAAAGGACTGCATAACAAATATGTATTGCTTAGAAGAAATGGCCAAGTTGTATTTGTATGTGCAGTCAACATTTGTTTATAACAAGTTCAGTTCAAGATATTGTGATATGTGATATGTGAATGTGGTATACTATTTGATAAATAGATAAAGAATTGATTAAACACTGGCTCTGTTGCATGAACTATGCTAAATATTAGAGATACAAGTACAAAAAAGATAGGCCCTACCTTCAGGGAGCTTCATTCTAACTGGAGAATTTCAACTCATAATGGAAATTGGAAAAAGAGGTAGAAGAGGTTATGTTACAGAAAGGTATAGAGATAGTCGGGAAATGATGCTGAGGTATTGAGATAAGATAAGGTGAAAGGTTATAGCTGGATTTCTAGGGGAAGAATCCAAAGTTCTGGTGAAAGGCAGATAACAATGATGGCTGAAGGGAAGGATACATAGTGTAGAGATGGCTAGGAATTTTGTTGGATATGAGTCTCATAGAATGTGAAAGGTATATATGGCATTGTATTTGGCTATAATATAGAATAATTTAATAATCGATTCATTATGTGAAGGTGTGTTGTGTAGATCATGTTTTGCTTTGTTTTGTTTTTCCCTGTTGAATCCAGACTTAACCATTGACAATGAAGGATTGTTCATATGTTAGGTAGCTACATTCCCTGTATTTAAGGGTATTCAAAATCTACTAAGTTTTCAGAGTTGATTAAACTTTCTTTTTTCACATTTATTTATACATTTATACTGTTATGGAAAGGTTTATTTTTGTGGGGCAATGACTTGCCCAGGGTCACACAGCTAGTAAGTGTCAAGTGTCTGAAGCCGGATTTGAACTCAGGTCTTCCTGAATCCAGGGCTGGTGTTTTATCCACTGCACCACCTAACTGCCCCCTATTCCTTTTAAATATATAATAAAATAATCATATAAATGTCTTTACCTCTTTCCTCCTCCCCCACTCCAGAGATGGTGACCATTAGACAGAAATAGGTATGTGTGTGTATACATATACATATGTATATATACATATATGGGATTATTCTATACAAACCTCTACTCATCAGTTCTTTATAGAGTTAATTATAATTTCTAAAAATTCTTATTTTAGAATCTGCTCCTCCTATCTTCTCCATTTCTCTTGATGGTACTGCTATATTCCCATTTATCCTGTTCCAAAACTTTGCAGTCACTTTAAGCTCTTGGCCCTCAAACATCTCTCATTTATCCAGGCAGTTCTACCTCTCTACCATCTACTCAAATTTTTACCATACCGCTCTAGCCCCTCACTGCTCACCCACATTGCTGTTAATAGTCCCCTTACTCCTCGCCCTGCCTTTTCTCATTCACTACAATCTATTCTTCACACAGGGACCAAACTAATTTTCATGGGGCTCATGTATAATTATGCCATTTCTAGGCCTCAAAAAATCTCAATGGTCCTCTAAAGCCTCTCAAATGAAACATAAACTGCTTTAGCTTGGAATTTATGAGCCTTCACTATATGATTCCAACGTACTTTTTTAGCCTTATTTTATGTTATTCCATTTTAAGCACTCTATGTTCCAGGTAAACTGGACTGACCAACTCATTCCCTACATTAATACTATACCTCTTCCCTCTGTACATTTTTCAGACTTTCTTCCATGTTTTGAATATATTCTCTTTTTTTTTCTATGCCTTTCCAAATCCAGAGGTTCTTTCAAAGCTTGGCTCAGGTGTCACCTTTTTCTGGGGGCCTTTTCTAATTTCTCTAAATCCAAGTGTTTACTCTTTCAGAAAATTCCCCTAAAATAATGTAGCTTCTCTTTATCTCCACTTTGTATCACACTTAAATGCATGTTTTATCTTCTTCCAGACTCCTGCAGAACATAAATTTGTTGGGTAAAGAAATTGCATCATTTTTGTATTTCTACCCTTAAGCTAACCACAGTATCATGCACATAGTAGGTAGTTAATAAATATTTCCTTAATGATTGGATATGAGTGGATATTTTCAATGGTTTTAGGATTGCTAGAATAAGCAGATGACCTCACAAGACACTGAAGTTCATAATTCATTCACACATTACATTGTCTCTCTTCTTGCTTCTCTAACTCTTAAGATTTGCTTTCAATATTTTGCTCATGAAAGGCTCATGTCACATGTCATAGGGAAAATTACAGAAGCATTAACTATAGCTCAAAAATGAGATTAAAATTTGGCCATGTGAAAATCATCTTAACCTAATGGTGAAGGGTAAAACAAAAAGACTGAATTTGGTTTCTAATTTTTAAAATCAGTATCCATTTCTGAAGAGATAAAAGGTCAAATGATATGAACTGGAATTTTGAAAGAAAAAAATCTAATTTATCAACAATCCATATGAAAAGATGCTCTAAATTACTAATAATTAGAGAAAGGCAAATTAACCCGACCTTAAAGTTCTATTTCATATCTGTCAAACTAACAAAGATAACAAAAGAAGAAAAAGACACATTTTTGAGAAGATGTGATAAAACTGGTATAGTCCTTTGGGAAAGTAATTTGGAATTCTGTCTCAAACTCACTAATGTATGCATAGACAAATTATACAAGTATTATGACCATATCTTAAAGAAGTCAAAGGATAAGGGAAAGAATCTATATGTACAGAAATATTTATAGCACCTCTTTTCAATGTAGCTGTGAATGGGAGAGTAAATGGGGTATCCTATTGGGGAATGACTAAACAAATTGGGGTATGTAAATATAATGTATTATTATTGCACCATAAGAAATGACAAAATGGAAAATTTCAGAGGAAGCTGGAAGTTATCTATGAACTGGTGCTGAGAATTGTGAACAGATGTAGAAGAACAAAATATACCACCAGAGTATCATTATAGAGAAAAATAATTTTTAAGACTCTTTGATGGATCAGCATAATTATAAGACAGCAGTCCAAAAGAATAGAGGTGAAACATGCCACTCACCTTTCATTAGAAAGGTAATGAACTTAAAAATGAAGAAACCTTCATTTTCAGACATGGAAAACTTGGGAATGTTATACTGGACTACACATGTATATATTGAGAGCTTTTATTCTCTCTTATTTTTGTTTATCATAATTGTTATATCAGTGAGAGATATACTGAAAAATGAATCCATATAGAAAGAAGCTAGAAATAAAGTTTTAAACTTTAAAAAAATCACAATTATATCTTCAGTAATTGTCACCCACTTTTTCATTTGTTTTACTGATAGTCCTAAAACACATTCCTTATAAAATATCTAAAATATTTCAAAGCTCTCTCTCTCTCCACACACAAACACAAACACATGCACACACATACACACACACACACACACACACACACACAGAGTTTAACATATTCCTATTATGTACTACATATACAGTGTTTGCCTGATTGTTAAGCTTGCCCAAATGCAGAGAAACCAGGAAAAAATCAAATGTCCATTATTAGCTCTGAGTTTGAGTCACCGTTACTAGCAGTCCTCCCTGAAAATAGGTTCATTGACATATGTTCATTATAACATATGTAATGGCAAGATACAACTGGAGAACTAGTACTGCATAATCAATAAATCAACTGTAATTTCTTTATATCTACTCCTATTTCTGATCTACAGATTTAGTTTCCTTCCTGGAATAGATTCAAATATTAATAGTTCAATTTAGATACACCTACCTTTGTCCTTAGCCCATACATTATGTCATCATGTTTCTTGAAATCCTTACTATCAATGTCATACATGCATAACTCATCCTTTATTTTTATCTTCAAAAATGAATGACTTTGTTGAAACACATGAATATGAGTGGTCTGATACTTGAAATTCTTGCTTCTTTTTCAAACAGCTCATTCAGTACTTCTGTTGTATTGGGGAAAATGCTTGATTTAGAATTAAAAAATCTAGGTTTAAGTTGTGGTTCTTGTAATTTAATCTGTGTATTTTGGTCATTGTCAAAGCACTATAGGTCTGAGCTCTCTTATATGTTATATGGTGTGTGTGTGTGTGTGTGTGTGTAAGGGGTATGGGGACTCTATGACTTTTAGGTTTCTTTCAATATCCTGTGATTTTCATCTATTTTGGGGGAAATTGCCTGAATCTTTAATAGCAATAAGTCTAATATTCAACTCTCAGACTTCAGAAAGGTTTGCATCAGTTAAGTATACTTTACCTGATTGTTAGACCACACATTAATTTCTGCTTTAAGTTATTTTTTTGCTTAAGATACATAATGTCATTTTACATGCTAGCTAACATGTACCAAAGACATTCCTCATTCATTATTATTAAAAACAGATGCTGAAACAGCACTAGCTTTATAAAGAAAATTGACCCTTTTGATGTGGTTTGAATAATGAAAGAACTCACTTAAAATAATAACTCAATTTAACAGTTTATAATTTATTCACTAAAATGTAAATAATAAAAATAATTAATTGGCACTTTTGTTTTGCCCACAAAGTTTGCAAACAGCTTCTATGACCTCATTTGATGTTCAAAACACTTATGTGAGATATACATGTATATATGCATGCACACACACATTACATGCATGCTACACATACATACATACCTCCCCCCTTCTACAAAGGAGGAAGCGAAAGCTCTGACAAGTTAAATGACTCACCAAAGGTCACACAGCTAATTCTGGGGTCTCTATGATCTTTAGATTCTCTTCAAGATCCCAGGACTCTAATATATTTTTTTTGAGAAATTGTCTTAATGTGTAATCACAATATGTATAAAAGCTAACTTCTTAGATAGGAGAAAGGCTTGATTCAGTTATCCAATTCAGTTATATGCTTTACTTAATTGTTAAGCAACATTTTAATAGACATTATTTAATCAAACCCAGGTTCCTCATGAATCTACAGCCTACTCTAGACTATACTGCTGCTAATGTGTAAGACTGACTATTATGTGCCAGGATATATGAAACAGGCAATGTACAAAACTACATAAGGGTATATAAAAGAGGCGATACAGTGGATAGAGCAACAAGCCTAAAGTCAAGAAGATCTGAGGTCAAATCTGACCTCAGACACTTCTTAGCTGTGTGACCTTGGACAAGTCACTTAACCTCTGTTTCCCTCAGTTTCCTTATCTGTAAAAGGCGTATAATAATAACACCTACCTCCCAGGGTTGTTATGGGTATCAAATCAGGTAATAATTGTAAAGCTCTTAGTACAGTGTCTGGCACATAGAAAGGACTGTATAAATGTTAGCTCTTATTATCAACATCATCATCATTATATTTTGCATCTACTGTTCTTCTGGATTCCAATTCTATGGAACACGATGCTTTTACCAGGAAAAGGTCATCATTTCTTCTTCTTTTTTTTTTTTTTGAATGGGGTTTTTTGTTTGTTTGTTTATTTGGTTTTTGTTGTTGTTGTTGTTGTTTGCGGGGCAATAGGGGTTAAGTGACTTGCCCAGGGCCACACAGCTAATGTCAAGTGTCTGAGGCTGGATTTGAACTCAAGTACTCCTGAATCCAGGGCCCCAGAAAGTGATGCCACCCCCCGTCTTTGCCCTGTTCTTGACTCTTTTTGTACATTGTCTTCATTCAGATTATAAGCTCATTGAGGTCAGTAACTGTCTTTCTTTTTATTAATTATATCCTCAGCACTTAGTACAGTGCCAAGCACATAGGAGTTTAATAAATATTTATTGGATAGGATCATTATTATCATCATAAAAGTATTTTTGTTATTAAAGATGATTTCTAACATTGTTTTCTAGGAGATTATAGTTCTTGAATATTATAATGAATTAAGAAATATTATCATGGCAAAGGTTAAGTATGTATAAAATATTGGTATTATTCCTTGCTACAGAAAAGTATTTAAGAACCTTTTTTTTCCTTTTTAAACTCAGCTGGACTTCCTAGCTAAGAGTTTATTTTGCTGTCATAAGCAAACTTTTCTTTTTTTATCTTTCAAACTACTTAACATTCATTAAAATAAGCTGCCACAAATATCAATATTTATATGACAGTGGGATCCTATTAGATAAATTTATTTTCACCCTTTGAAGCTATGGAAAATAGTAGGTACAAAAAAGAAGAAGCTTCAGTTAAGCTTTTTCCAAAAGCTTGTTGGACTTCATTAGGCCAAATATAATAAAAAAACCTTATTAAAATCCATTTTAAATTCCATATCCTGCATTTATGATTTTCATGATCACATTCCAGTTAAAAGTGACTCTTGTTTTTTTCTTTCCTTTTCATATGGTATATATTATATTATAAATCATATTATAGATTGTTTATATGTGTGTGTATATATATATATATATATATGTACTATCTGCATTAACACAGTCCTTAGGGGTTAGGGAAGAGAAGAGAAGGGAACAAGCATTTATTAAGGACCTACTATGTGCTGGGCACTGTGCTAAGTGCTTTATAAAGATCTCATTTTATTGTCCCTACAATGCTGGAAGGTAGAAGATGCTATTATCCCTATTTTACAGTTGAGGAAAATGAGGCAGATGTTCAGTGACTTTACCCAGGGTGACAGCACTAATAAGTGTCTGAAGCTGGATTTGAACTCAGATCTTTCTCATTCCAGACCCAGGGAGCTGTCCATGTAGATCCTGGGCCCTCTTTGTATCTCTGTGTTCCCAGTAGAGTAATATTCACATAGAAACAAGTTTGCTAGACCTAACTTCTCTTTATTCCAGGCATGCAGACAAACATGAATGATTTACTCTCCTTAAAGCAGGAGGAACAAGGTAAGGAATAGCATCTTAGGGGTATGGCTAGAAGGCACTATTTCATAGAACAGCAGATAAGCAGCATGCGCTGACACCAGAAAATAACTGACTGCAAAACCAGAACAAATTAGAGAAAAAACTACACTCCCTACCCCCCACCAGCAACCCTGAATACTATGTTCCTATTTCCTGAAAACAATATTACAGAAGATAAATCTATGGGAGCTATGTGGATGAAGAAACCTACATTTTATTTATTTATTTATTTAGCTATCCATTTATTTATTTATTTATTTATTTGTTTGTTTGTTTGTTTGTTTTTGGTGAGTCAATTGGGGTTAAGTGACTTGCCCAGGGTCACACAGCTAGTAAATATTAAGTGTCTGAGGATGGATTTGAACTCAGGTCCTCCTGAATCCAGGGCCAGTGCTCTATTCACTGCGCCACCTAGCTGCCCCCAGAAACCTACATTTTAGAAGAGCAGAATGTCTTATTTTATGCATAATTCTGGATAAAGAACAATAGGTATTTTGTTGGTGGTGGTGGTATTTTTTGTTTTTTTTTTTTTTTGGTGCTCACTGGATATCAGTTGCATTCCAACAAAGCTACAATGACTATGTCAAAGGTGGTAAATAAATGAATCAATGAAGCATGTATTATGTGCTTATTATATACAAAGCATTTTTCTAAGTGCTAGGGAAAGAACTAGAAATAATTCCTGATTTCATGGAGTTTACATTCTAGTAAGGGAGGCAGCATAAAATGATGGTTTCAGCTGAAATCAGAAAGCTCCCATGGTCCTTGGGTTAAGCAAAGCAGATGGTAAGTCTTCTTCTTTCAGGTCATTTCCACTCATGAAATCATAAATAATTTCTTATGTAGAATTAGGTATTAGTTCCAATGACTTGATTGAAAATTACTGTCTCTTCTAGGTCAATATGTGACTGTCATCTGCCGGACCAATTGCCGCTTGCATCTCCACTAGGCTTGTTTTCAAGAATGATGATTGCAGGAACTGCAATGGAAGCATTGCCATTTCCCTTGGGTGTAATGACCTTAACTGTCCGCATCAGTATGAGGGGAATGGTGGCCAAGGGAGTGGTAGTACAGAACATACTGTCTCCTTTCCCTTTCTCAGGGTCCCTTGTTGCTTCAGTTAGGTAGACAGTTGGTGGGAATGGCTGGACCCTTTTCCCTAGGAGATGCCTCCTCAAATGAATGCTATACGAACTTATCTAGAAGCAGAACCAGGGGTATTAGAGTACTACCACCTGTGGAACTTCTGGGGTTGTTTGCCTATTGGTGACCCTTGGTTAGCAGTAGTTGCTGGTGGTGAAATGTAGTTGACATATGCTAAAGGCAGACAAACCCTGCATAATGTCACCCTGAATGATGTTATACAATAAAATAATAAATTAAATCCATCAATAAAAGTCTATTTTTTAAAAACAAAGTAATTACAATTAAATACCACCTTAAACCATTTATACACATCAGTGTGTCCCAGAAAAAATGTGCATTATCATTGTTATGAAATCCTGCTTTGATGGCCCTTGGCTGATCACTCATTTTCTTAATTTGGTTTAATGGTACATTCACCCATAATATGATTCTAATGGTGTGATTATAAATATTGACAACAGGACCTAAAGGAAGCCACAATAGGCAGAGATCACAATGAATGTGTGGAACATCAGGCAGCAGACTCTAATGAGGGATGGTGTACTTTAACTTTCCAAACTAGTCATATTATTATGGGAACAGTCTCCATATAGAATGTTACTTTGTCAAGAGAATAATTTATGTCTACTACCACAGCATACACCTTTACATGGATAGCATTATGATAAATATACCCTGCTTTTATCAAGTAAGACTGAGCTTAGTACAAACCCATCACTGCTAACACACACACACACACACACACGTGTCTGTGTCTGTATATCTATACATGTACATATATGTATATATGTTTGTATATGTATTTGTATGTACAAACATATATATACACACATACTATATAAAATATATATACTATATAAAACTATTATAAAAAGTACCATAGCTTGGTAATTTATTATTTACCTATTTTCTTCATTATCTCATGGAACTAGAGGAATAATTTTAAAGATAACAAAAAGCAAGACAAGAAACCAAGAGGAGACCCCAGCCAGGAATATTTGTTTGACAACCCAATAGAATGGTTGTGTTTTCCAACGTCTTACCATTATTCTATTGAAGCATAAGCTTTGGAATTGGAGGTTTTATTTTTTTTAAGCTTTTGCACTGTAGAACTGATGCTCCTGTGAGAAGTAAGTGTATGTCTTTGTGCTTTTGCTCTGGTCATGTAAGTAAGAGAAGAAAGAGCCAGGGATATATAATCATGTAAAACTGTTATTCCAAAATTGATGCCAGTTTATTCAGTGTAAATTTCATCACTCAAACTGGATATGTATACATAGTATTTTTTCCTTTTCTGGTGATGCCATATGGCTGCAACCATGGATCATCACATTCTTTTTTGTTTTTTTTTGATCATCACATCCTTGCCTCTCCCCCTTTTTTGTGGGGCAATGAGGGTTAAGTGACTTACCCAGGGTCATACAGCTAGTAAGTGTCAAGTGTCTGAGACTTGATTTGAATTAAGGTTCTCCTGAATTCAAGGCCAGTACTTTATCCACTGTGCCACCTAGTTGCCCTTGATCATCACATTCTTAAAAGAATCAGAATTATATGTGTTGTAAAAGGGAAATAGACAAACATATAGTGGACTAAAGAATGTTGATTCAGGAGTATAATGAAACTCACATAACTGATATAAAATATCATGCAAAACTTAAAACACCATATAAAGGCTTATAATAATAATAATTGCATTCATAATTATTATTTTTATTATCAATAGTCTCTAATTACCAGGCCTCCATTCTGGTGATGATTTTATTACCTAAACCTTCTGCTGTACTCCTGATGAGTTCCATAAATAATTATACTTATACCTATATCTATACCAACATCTACATTTTCACCTTTTCCTATACCTATTTCTGTGTATAACAGAGAGACAGAGAGGGAGAGAGAAAAAGAAAGCGACAGAGACAAGGAGACACAGAGAGAGACACAGAAAGAGAGAGAGAAAGAGAAATAGAGAAAGAGACAGAGAGAGAAAAGAAAACAAAACAGGGTCTTGCTGGAAACAGCTTACTCTAAAACAAATTAAAAATCAATGTATGTACACACACTTTAAATTATAATCTTCATTATGGACACTTTCTTTATTCTAGTTAATGATGATGACAACAACAACAAAAACCACCAAGCCCTGATTTGTTGCAGTTGGAGAATTTGACCCAAGCATGTGTCATAAGTATCACAAATCTATCACTGGAATGAGTAAAGCTGATTGTAGCCCTCTTGACTGTTTTGCACAGTGAATGGCTTGTCTACTAAAAGACATTGCATAAATGGATATTTATGACAAGAAAAAAGGTGAGGTGATTCTGGAGAAAGAGGGAAGAGCAGAAGTTAGCCATCATGTGAGGCTTCCAGATTGTTGCTAAGTCCTCTTCTCTTCAAAGGACTTAGAAAAATATATAGACAAGAATCAACAAAGAACCAACACAGGCTGATGTAGATATTTATTGATTGGTGAAATATCTCCTCTTAGATGAGATCACAGATCCACTTAACTATTCATTTTTTTGTTCATTCAATCATCCATTCAACAAACATTTAAGTTCCTACTCTAGCCCAACACTATATTGGGGTAGAACCAATGAGATAATATTTAAAATGCAGATTGGTGGGCACATAGTAGGCACTATTACCTCCACTTGCTTTTTTCCAGTCAGGAATTCATAGGATTAATAATTGAATTTCACTCTTGGAGGTCACAGAATCCTAAATGCAGAGGTAGAATGGACTAGGTGATTTTACAGAAGTTAAGTGATTTATCCACTGCCATAAAGCCTGTAAGGAGGAGGATTTGAATTTAGTTCCTGGTTCTCTGTCCACTACACCCTGCTGCTTCCACGTTCAACTGCAGTAATCTCCGAAACAATCCAAAGTGAGTATTTGGGAACAAACTCTCATGAATATCTCTCACTTTCTCTGAGCTGAGCAGCAATTTCAATTTCTTGGAGTTTTGTAGACAGATAATAGTGTCTGGTATTTATAGGGCTCCTTCTATAACTACAGTACTGTCCATTTTTCTTGTCAGAGCAGTTTGTTTTCTGTCCCTGTTCCTATTTCCCTTGAATTTTAGTGTGGAATGTACTGACTTTGCTCTGGCTTTATTTCCTTTTATAGACACATATTCTTCAACTTCAATTTATTTTTAGTTTAGATATTTTGTGTCTATTCTCTTTAGAGGTTTAAAAGAAATGTGTATTATTGACCAGATAAAGCTATTAAGGTAACCATTTTGAAATTTCTTTTTAAAAACCTTTCCCAACTAAAATGATTCTTGGGGACTGAGGAAAGAGTTGAAGTATAGAGTGCTATAGCTGGGAAATATTCACATGTCACCTTATCTCTCTGAATGTGAAAGACGATGATATGGAAGATATATTATCTTATATAAACTAAGACTTTTAAAAAATCACTGCCCCTTTTCCCATCACAAATTATACAGGAGAAAGGTTGTTTTGCTTGGTGTAATCACAGTCACCTGCAAGTCTTTGGAACTCATGTGCATTGATTTTCCTCACCCTTCTCTGGAAGGAGATAATGAGAACATAAACCTTATATTCAGGGAGGCAGTTGAGTAAATAGAATGTTGGACTTAAGAGTCAGGAAGACCTGAGTTTGAATCCAGCTTAGACCCTCACTAGACTTTTGACCCTGGGGATGTCCCTTGATCTTTCTTTGCCTCAGTTTCTTTCTTTTTTTTCTGTAGAATGAGGTTAATAATTGCATCTTTTTTTACATGGTGGATATGAGGACCAGATGAAATAACACATACAAACATTTTGTAAACCATAGAGTGAAATATAAATTTCGTCTGTTATTATAAGAAACATCTAGGTAGTGCATGGATAGAGTACTGGACTTGGAGTAGGGAAGATTTGAGTTCAAATCCTTCCTCAAATTATATCTATTTGATCTAAGGCAAATCATTTAATATTTGAAAAATGTAGATAATAGAATCTATCTTATAAGGTTGTAAGGATCCATTAAAAATAGCATATGTAAAGTATTTTCCAAACCTTTATGTGCCATATAAGTGCTATCTAAAATAATTATCATTATTATAATTATTATTACTCATCATAGTGACTTAAATGGCACAAAGAGTCAGAAAGATTCAATACTTGGTTAAAGTATCTCTCATTGAATAGTTTCTCTGTCAGGATTTCCTTTGATTCAAGTAGTGAATTTGAGAGGAAAATGCTATTAAAGGAATTTTATTGATATCTTTTGTTTTGATATTCCCTACATTTCTTCCTTTATCCCTCCTCTAGCTTTTCTCAGAGAAAATTTTTTGAAGAGGAGCTAGGAGCTTGGGATACATCGATGAGGTCCTACTTGTTTAAGTAGCCTATGTTCTAGAAGAGCATACAATATTGACAGTAGGAATTAGGCAGTAAAAGACACCAGGAAAAAAATAGATTAATCATATAATAGAGTGTCAGGTAAAGGTTTTTGTTTATTTGTTTTTCTTAGACAGGAAAATGCTGAATATATATGTGAAGAGAAGTTAGTGAAGATGAAATGACTGAAGAAGTTATAGGAGATAATTTTTGACCACCCTGTGATGATTAAAAATATGAGAGAGAGTGTTTCTGAGTTATTTAATCATCCTTTTAATAGTACAGCAGGTTATTAATTAAAAAAGATAGTTTATGGGCATCTCTCTCAGACCAAAGACCTATAATGATAGTGGGGCCACAGTTTATATACTCTTCTAACTGTAGGAGGTCTATCACATAGAAATCAAATATAACTGGTTGACATGATTGTTGGTGTGTTATACTAAAATGAAGTCTGGGGATATGTGACTTAGGTCATTCAAATCTTGGTAAAAATGACATCAGTGAAAGAAAATAGACTCCCCCTGCCCCACCCCCACCCCCACCCCGATCAGAGCACAATAGTTTCCACCTAGGTGTGGTTTGGTGCAGGCTAAATCTTGTTACTAAAGTCCTTAAGCCATCTAGATGAATAGATCTGTCTCTACCCAATATTCTTTGTTCCAGATGAATCTAACTTTCAAAGAGAACTGGACCTTTGAGGGGGGATGGAGAATAAGAAGGGGAGAACATTAAGTCCCCCATGATATCAATTATTAATAATTATTTCTCTCAACCCTCCTCTTTGACTATGCAAATATTACTCATGACTCAAGATCTAACTGAAATATATCTTCCATAAAGCCTATCCAGACCATCCTGATATTTCCATCTTCTCTGACCCTCTAGGGAGGGCCTGTAACATTCATTTTTAACAAACCCTATGACATCCTTTGTTGTATGTAGTTATTAAGGTTGTACTTATATTATCTTGTTTTCAACACAATTGTAATTTCTTGTCTTATCATACATCTTTATTGATTTCCTTCTCTACCTCTCTGAAATACCTCTTTGCCCTGAAACCTAACATGATGTCTTATATAAGACAGGAGCTCAATAAATATTTATTTAGATATTTTTAACTTTCCAACTATGAAAGTTTTTAAAACTAAATGTATTTTATTGATTTTTTAACATTCATTTAAAAGATGAGTTCTGAGTTCTCTCCTACCCTTTCCCTCTTCCCCCTCCCATTAAGAAGTCAAGAAATGTGATATAAAGTTAAATCATGCAAAATATAAATCCATATTAGTCATGTTGTAAAAACAAAGTAAGAAAAATAAAATTATCCTTCAATCTGTAGCCAGAATCCGTCAGTTTTTTCTCTCTCTCTCTCTCTCTCTCTCTCTCTCTCTCTCTCTCTCTCTCTCTCTCTCTCTCTCTCTCTCTGTGGAAAGCATTCTTCATAAGTCCTCCAAAATTTTCTTGGATCATTGGATCAGCTAAGTTACTCACAGCTGTTCATTGTACAAAACTGCTCTTAATTTGTATACTCTTCTGGTTCTGCTTACCTTACTCTATATCAGTGCATATAAGTATTCCTAGGTTTTTCTGACACTTCTGTACTTGCCATTTCTTACAGCAAAATAGTACTTTATCATAACTTTATGACACAACTTTTCACCCATTTCACAATTGATGGGCATCCCCTCAATTTCCAATTCTTTGTCACCACAAAAAGCTACTGTAAATATTTTTGTACATGTAAGTCCTTTACCCTTTTCTTTCGTCTCTTTAGGATACAGATGTATTAGTGATATTGCTGCGTCAAAGGGTACTCAGGGGATATAGTACCAAATTATTCTCTAGAATGGATAGACCAGTTCCCAACTCTATCAACAATGCATTAGTGTTTCAATTTTCCCACATCCCCTGTAACATTTATCATTTTTCTTTTCTGTAATGCTAGTCAATTTGATAAGGTGGAACCTTAGAATTTTAATTTACATTTCTCTAAGAAATAGTAATTTAGAGCAATTTTATATGACTATAGGTAGCTTTGATTTTTTCTGAGAACTTCCTTTGACCATTTATCAAATAAGGAGTAACTCAAATTCTTATAAATCTGAGTCAGTTCCCTATATGTTTGAGAAATGAAACCTTTAATGAGAAATTCGATATAAATTCCCCCCGTCCCCCAGTTTCCTGTTTTACTTCGAATCTTGACTGCATTGGTTTTGTTTGTACAAAACCTTTTTAATTTCATGAAATCAAAATCATCCATTTTACTTCTTGTGATCATTTAACTATAGATGAAGGGTAAAATTTTCCATACTTCCCTAATTTACTTATAACATCTTTTTTATGTCTAAACCATGTACACATTTTTACCTTATTTTGTTATATGGTATGACATGTTGGTTTATCCCTAGTTTCTGCCAAACTTCTTTTCTGTTTTTCCAGCAATTTTTGTCAAGTAGTGAATTCTTGGCCCAAAAGCATGGATCTTTGCATTTTTCAAATACTAGGTTACTATGGTCAGTTACTACTATATATTATGTACCTTATTCCACTGAATGAATATTTTTAATATGGAAGGCTGATCAAAGAAATTTTAGAACCTGTACTTGGAATACAATGAAAGATAAATAAATAAATGAATGAATGAATGAATGAATAAATGAATGAATGAATGAATACAAAAAGCAAATAATATTCCCACCCTCTCAAGGAGTTCTCACTATATCAATTCTGAATGGACAGAGAAACTAGATCAGGGAATGGCACTGATATCATCTTCTGAGAACTACAGAGAGCTATAGTATTCAGATGCTGAGGAAGAGTTGGAGAGAGAGTGACAAAGCAGCCACCTAGTCCCTACCTACTACATGGCTGTGAAGACTAAGATTCCTCAATGGCAATCTTTTTTTCTTCTAGGTGTTATATTGATTTTCTTTGACTTATATACATCACATTTCTTCTTTGGTTTTGAAATTTTGAGCTTGCAAGAAAAATATTAGTGACAGCCTACTAGATGATGAGATATAGTAAATTCCCTTGTTGTGCAAGTTAGGGTAAACTAGCTAAATAGGAGAAAGATTGCCCAAAATTTATCCGACCTCTTTTTGACATTTGGAAATCTCTGGTACCTGGGTTCACTGGGATCAATTCTTTGTATCTGCATTTGTGTTTTTGTGTATGTGGGGGGGGTATGTATTTGTTTTTTTTACATAGTAGTATGAAAATCATAGTGGGAAAGGACATTAGTGATCAATTATTCCAATCCCATCATGATAAATATATATATATATATATGTATATATAAGGAAATTGATGTTAAGTAGATATTACAATATTCACCCAAAATATGCTTAGAAATTCAGTGGTAATCTGAACTAGAACATTTATATTTGTAGTCTCTGGACTGGAAATGCTGCTAGATAAAAGTTTACATTTTATTTTTTGCTGTTTGGATTACTACTTGAGTAAAAATGAGCTTAAGGGAATTTTCAGGATTTTCTTGGTGTTAAGTATGATGCTGAAGATATAGGATTGAGTAGAATTAATAAAAACAAAGCCACTTTGTATCCTAAGGAATTTAATCAAAACGAGTTTGGCAAATAATTGAACATAGGGAATTGTTTTCAACATAATCTTTTTGAGTAGCATTTACAAATAATAACATTGGGGCAGCTAAGTGGCGCAGTGGATAGAGCACCGGCCCTGGAGTCAGGAGTACCTGAGTTCAAATCCGGCCTCAGACACTTAGCACTTACTAGCTGTGTGACTCTGGGCAAGTCACTTAACCCCAATTGCCTCACTAAAAAAGAAAAGAAAAGAAAACAAAAACAAAAACAAAAAAACCCAAAATGAATAATAACAGAATGTACTTTTATCTTCCCATTGAACAGATTCCATTTAGTATGACTTTGACTATGAAGTTGCTGGCAATGGCTACTTAATGAAAAGCTATTTCTCCAGAACTGAGTATAGTGTTATACTTAATGCATTTTCTGGATTGTACATCTATACACTATATTCTCTATTAGTACTATTATTTAAACTACAAAATAGACACGAAGACAGTACTTTTAGGCCTATTACTCAAAGAGTTCAAAGAAGTAGAGTATGTCTTAAATGTACACAAATGTATATAGTAGCTCTTGTTGAGGCAGCAAAAACCTAGAAACTAAAAGGATGTTGTTAGTTGGAGAATGGCTGTGCAAATTATGATATGTTAATAAAATGTAATACTATTTTTGCTGAAAAAAATGACAAAGGGAATGCTTTCATAGAAAAGATTTGTATAAACTTGTTTAAAGTGAAATTAGTGGAACCAGGAGAGCAAGTTATATTACAATAACATTGTGCAAGTAACTGAAAGATTTAGGAAGTCTGATCAATGCAATGATTAATTATGACTCCAGAGTACTAGTGATGAAGAATGTTACTTATCTTCTGACAGAGAAGTGATCAACTAAATATGCATATGTGGCTCATATTTTTGGACATGGACAATATAGTATTGGTTTTGTTTTCCTATGCATATTTACTATAAGGCTTATGTTGTTGTTTTTTTTTAATCTCAGTGGTGGATGGAGAAAGAAAGGAAGAGAAAATGAATGTTTGTTAACAGGAAAAATATTATTAAAAATAAAATACTAGGGGCAGCTAGGTGGTGCAGTGGATAGAGCACCAGCCCTGGAGTCAGGAGGACCTGAGTTCAAATCCAGCCTCAGACACTTAACACTTACTAGCTGTGTGACCCTGGGCAAGTCACTTAACCCCAATTGTCTCATCAAAAAAAATTTTTAAATAAAAAAATAAAATAAAATACTAAATAACTGCATTGTTGAAATAAAAGATTTAGATAAGGGTAATTAACTAATCGATTGTATGTGGTTAATTGTAAATGTGCCCTAGATAATAAAGGTTAAGATATTATTATTACTTATTATTATGCCATTAGTAACAAGTGTCCTAGAGCATGAGAGAAAAGAACAATGTTATCAGGCCTGCAAATAATTTATAAAAGTAATATTTGATTTGGGTCTTGGATAATGGATAGGGCTGAGATGGGGGAAGGACATCAGTTATCCCCTTGTATTTTTAGTAATTTTCCTTTTACTTGCTCCTACTTCCCAAACTTTCTTGAGCATATATTTAGTTAATGACCTTTGTCTTTATATGCCTCTCTTTATAAACATGAGAAATATAGAGATAAACTTAAACTGGTATAAAAATTATATTCCAAATCATAATCCCAGGCAAAATTAAAATCACCACAATGCTAGTAGAAATTAAAATTCAAGACAGTCCTCCTAGTTGGTTAGGAATTATTTCCATCAAATTTAAAAGCATCATGCAATGAGAATCTGATTCAATTTGTTAAAGGAACTTAACAAGTCCTATGGGCCAATTTTAATATTTTGCATTTTCCTTTCTCCTTTATTGTATTATCATTTTAAGGTACAGAAGGTGAATTTCAAAGCAGGAAATCTCTGTAAAAAGCTCTTAGGGAATATTTGGAAAAAAATATACCCAGAAGCAAATGATTGAAGATGTTACTTTGGTGTCAAATATTAAAAAATCAATGCAGTTCTGTCATCGAATCTAAATTTATTTATGTTTGTAAAGACAAGAATGTACATAATAAGATTTGATTTTTTCCTTGAGAACAATTTCTATGCTTTTAACAATATTCTTTTTCATGCATTTATTGCTACAACCTGAAGAAAGTCAAAAGATATTAAATTAAGGTAAGTGGTTATTAAAAAAAACAACTTGTGAGTGTGTTGGTATACTCAACTTTTGTAAATACATAGATTAAAGTAAAAGTGAAATGTTATCTCAGGCATGAAAAAAGGACTTACATATATATATATACATATATATAATTACATATATATACATATATATAATTACATATATATACTTATATATAACTCCTTTTAATATACATATACACATACATATATATTTATATGTATGTATATCTAAATATATATCTATATCTCTCTATATGAAAATCAAAATCTACATCTATCTATATCTATCTATATGGGGAGAGAGATAGATAGAGAGAAATGTGCCTAAATGCAAATCTGGGTTAATTTCCTATTTCTTTTTTGATACATAAAAGCACCAGATATGAGATAATACTTCCTCCCCACAGACCAATTAAATAAACCTCCATAGTCATTCCTTTTCTTACTATATACTCCTGAAGGGCAATTTAAAACCATATGAAACAGCATTTAAACAGCAATAAATAACACTATGAGTTACCTCAAGTTCAAATACAAAGAGTAAATTTCTCTATTTTCCCTTGGTTTTCTTTTGAGTTGTCATAATATTTTCCTATTTTATTTTTATGATTTTGTAATTATATCATATAACATTATTAAAATAAATATAATTGATTTCTACCATATTTCTTTTCTAACACAAATATGATAATAACTAAACCAGAAAGAAAATAGAGAAGTGTAATAATAGATTAATTTCCCTAGTGAATACTGATGCAAAATTTTAAGTAAAATACCAACAAGGAGATTATGACAATATATCACAAGGGATCATACACTATGACTAGGTTGCATTTGTACCAGGAATGCTGGGCTGGTTCAATATCAGGAAAACTATCCTAATAATTGACCATATCAATAACAAAATCAACAAAAATTATGTTATTATTTCAATAGATACAGGAAAAGCTTTTGATAAGATACATCACCCATTCATTCTTATTAAAATACCAGAGATCTTACGAATAAGCTGAGCTTCCTTGAAAATTATAAATAGTATCTATCTAAAACCACCGGCAATCATTATATATAATGGGGTTAAACTAGAAGCATTCCCAATAAGATCAGGAATTAAGCAACGATGCATAATTATCACAGACATTATCAATAATGTAGTACAAATGGTAGCTATAGTAATAAGAAAATGAAATAAAACAAATTATAATAGACATTGAGGAAATAAAATTATCAATCATTGCAGATAATATTATGTTATACTTAGAGAATCAAGTAAAAAACTACTTGAAACAATTAACAACCTTAGCAATTTTGCAGGATATAAATAAACATACATAAATCAACAAAGTCCAGCAGGAAGACATAGAAGGAAAAATCCCATTTTAAATGCCTACAAACGATATAAAATACTTGGGAGACTACCTGCCAAGACAAACCCTACAACTATGTGAAAAAATCTACAAAAGAGTTTTCATACAAATAAAGTCAGATCTAAACAACTGGAGAAATATTAATTGCCCATGGGTAGACCAAGACAATATAATAAATATGACAATTTTACCTAAGTTAATTTATTTATTCAGTGCTATACCAATCACAATTTTTTTAAAAAATGGATATTTAAAATTGTCTTTACATTTAATTAGGAAAAATAAAATGTAACAAAAAAACATATAAGACATTGCTTGTTCAGTTACTGCTCATGTCATTTGCTTAAAACATATAAACTATGCATATTTAAAACTAATAGAAAAGGGTTTTTTGGTCAAAAGTAGTTATTTTCTAATTACAGCAAAAGTTTATATATTTCAGTTAATCCCATGCTTCTGTTTTGAATATTTGTAAATTTCAATTTTCTTCAGGCCAAGATATGTTTACTTTTTAACATCTATTCCAAGAGTATTAGATTTATTGTATGGAGCAAATATACCTTTTAGTGATTAACCAATTTTGACCAAGGTATTTTTTTGAAACATCACTTACCTGCTTAAGTTCTAATAGGATTGATATAATATACAAATATATTTGTCCTATTGAAATGCTTGAGCCTAGTGTGGAAGTGAAGATTTTGCCTACAAATCCAAATTTCCAGTGGGTTTGTCCATGTTAGAATAATGGACATGTCAATGCAACATTCTAGCTATGTTCAGAAAAACATTTATCACCACTTCCACTATAGGATATTGATTTTTGAGGGTCACAAATAGTCTCACTCCATGTACTTACTTATACTGGGATTGCACTTGTGGAAAGAATATCTGAAATAACTAAGTTAGAGACCGTGATAAATTGCCATATTTGTGAATAATATATGTTGATATGTGTATATATCTTTCTATCTAGTGAAATTATATATTTGTATATGTGTATATATATAATATGTATATATATTTGTGCACGCATATTTGTGCATGTATATGTCTATGTATACACATATGCGTATACATGCATGTCTACCTATAAACATGTATATCCATATATCCATATGTGTCATATCATCTTATTTTATGTATAAATATAATTTATTACTTTTTCTTTCACTACTGACTCACATTTTAATAAAGGATAAAATAATTTTTCTTTATGTCATTTTTTTCCTAACATTGCTTTCAATATGCATGTTGAAAACATGCAGTTGCATATAAGACAGTGACTGTGTTGTTGTACAGAATAAATTTGATGATATTACCCACTGGATTCTGGAAAATACTTGGAATCTAGCAAAATGGAACTTTAGAAGAGGTTAGAAGAGGAAGAAGTTGCAATCATTGGGCCAGGCTCCAAACTTGCTCTGATACTTACTACCTTTGTGACTATAGACAAGTAAGTTAACCTCTCTAGGCATCAGTTGCCTCATATGTAAAAAAAAGGAGATTGGACTAGCTAACCTCTAAGGCCACTTTCAGCTCTGAATTTATGATCTATAGGATTCATCAACATTAGTAATAAATTCTTATCCCTTATTCACTGAAGCACTTCATGTAATAAATAATCAGCCATTGCCTTCAGTAGTAAAAGCCATTGAAATAATGGCAAATAAAACTTAACAAGGCGGTTTGCTTTTGGAAGTCAGAGTCATGAGTCCCTCCATAGTGCTTATCTCTCCAAGTGCTTTTTGGTTGTGTCTTGTGACTCCTTTGAGGCTTTTATGAGAGTATTACATGGATTTTCTAAATAAAAGCACCTCTAATACATTTGCATGTCAATAAGATTTATTCCACAGAAGAGCTGTAGAAGAGATAAACATATTACTGTAACCAAGATTCTTATAAAATGTATTAATTCATGGGTGCATTTAAAATTCATTAAATTTAAGCAGAATAGAAACATTCCCACTTGTGTGTGTTTCTTCTGACCTTAAAAAAGCAAGAAAATGAATTATTTGGTTCTAAAATTTCATGCTGAATTTTGCTGTTTTTAATGCTTCTATTTATTATCCATCAAGTAAGCAAATATACACAGAGTAATAGAAGTTACAGGGTGATACAGGAATAAATCAAAATCACAATTTTATCATTTCTCTAACAGTTGGAACAGGGAAATATGCATAATTTAATGCAAAACAGGTGTTCTTAGCAAGTATTCTTGGAGAGGCTTAGAAGATCTTCATTACAAATGAAAAAAATAAGATCATTAGAGCTGGAAGATGATTTAAAGATCATCTATTCTAATCTGTTTATTTTATAGCTCAGACACTGAGAACTAGACAGTTAAGATGACTTGTTCAAAGTCAAATACCTATTAGGAGAGGTTTGAGTTCAAATCTAGGTGTTCAACAACCCCAAATTACTTTTCTGAACAGTGGAAGTTTCTAGAAGTAGAAATAAAGGTAGCAGAGAAGAGAGTAAGGATACTGGTTAATCTGTTAGTCAATTGATTTATTCTACTCCAACATTATATTGTTGGCTGAGAACAAAGTTCAGAACTTAAATAATTTAAAATTTTATTGAAACTTCTGGGAGCCAAGATGGTGGAATAAGCAATAAATTGTAGTAACTCCCCTATCTTCACTTTCAAACAACAATAAAATAGCTCCCCAAAACAAATCCTGGGAAAGCAGAACCAGAAAAAAGATGGGGGAAAACCATCTTTAAGCCCAAGAAACTGGATAGATTGGCAGGAAAGAGCTGTTTCACTCTGGTAAAAGGGGAGCACTGTCCAGGACAGGAAGCATCCAAGCAAGTCAGAAGCAAGCTCCAGTTAAGCAAACCAGAAGAACTTGTGTCCCAGTGTAGTAGAGCAGGAAAATGTCAACACAAGGACACCCCACGTGCTGTAGCATAGCCCTGGGCAAACAGGTAACTGCCAACCCGATGGGTACATAAACAAACAGGCAGCTTCTAGTTGCCAGATCTCCACTAGCTTCAGTGCATCCCTAGAGAAATTCAGAAACTCCCCATCAGCCTCAGCACAAGCTACACACCAGCACTAGGACTATGGTTCAGCACCAGGTAAGCTGCAAGACCCATACAACCTCCAGCAGTGCCAACCACCCCTATGCCACTCCCTCATCAAAACACTAGACATGAGAGTCCCTTGCAGGCCTCTGGGCAGCATCAGTGTGGCACCAGGTAAGCAACCAGAGGTTGTAGTCCCTGGAACAAAAAGACTGAAACAGTGCCCCTTCCATTCCAGAAGCAGAGTTCAAATTTAAAGAAAGGAAAAGGGCCAAAAAAAAAAAAAAAAGAATCTGACCATAGAAAATTACTTGTTTTAAACTGTAGCTGAAGCTCCAGTCCCTTACCTTTACTCTGCAAAATCAGAAGAGAACAATAATGTCAAAATACCTTTGGGGAAAAAAAAGCCCTAAAAAAAAGGGAAGTGTTTTCAAGTTCAGAAAGAACTCACAGAAGAACTCAAAAAGGAGCTAAAAAATATTTAAGAGAAGTAGAAGAAAAATTGCAATAATAAATGAGAGTGATGCAAGAAAATTAGGAAAAAATAGTAAACAGCTTGGAAAGAGAAAACAACTATTTAAAAAGTAAAAGGCTAGATGGTGCAGTGGATAAAGCACTGGCTCTGGATTCAGTAGGACCTGAGTTCAAATCTGACCTCAGACACTCGACATTTACTAGCTATGTGACCCTGGACAAGTCACCTAAAACTCATTGCCCCAGCCAAAGAAAGAAAGAAAGAAAGAAAGAAAGAAAGAAAGAAAGAAAGAAAGAAAGAAAGAAAGAAAGAAAGAAAGAAAGAAAGAAAGAAAGAAAGAAAGAAAGAAAGAAAGAAAGAAAGAAAGAAAGAAAGAAAGAAAGAAAGAAAGAAAGAAAGAAAAGAAGAAGAAATATAAAAAGTAGAAGAGGACAAATAGAAAAATAAGTACAAAAATTAACTAAGGAAAACAAGTCCTTAAAAGTTAGAATTGGACAAGTGGTAGCTAATGATTCAATGAGACATAAAGAATCAATCAAACAAATTTTTAAAAAGTAGTAGACAATGTAAAATATCTCATGGGAAAAACAAAAACAAAAACAAAACTGACCTAGAAAATAGATCCAGGAGAGACAATGTCAGAATCACTGGACTGCTTGAAAGCCATAATCAAAAGGAGGACCTGGACAGTATTTTTCAAGAAAGGAAAACTACCCTGATATCCTAGAATGAGAGGGCAAAATAGGTATTGAAAGAATCCACTAAAAAGACCGCAAGTGGCTAGAGAAAAACAATTCAAATATTAGGGAACCACAAATAGGATTACAGAGGACTTACCAGGTGAAACATTAGAGAAACCTAAAAAGGGAAAAAGGGAAAAGAAAACAAGGGATATAATGAAGCTGAAACATTTACATCCCTACATTGGAAGATAATACTTGTAATTTTAAAAAAAATGCACCACTGATGGTATAACTAGAAGGAATATACACAGACAGAAGATTTGGATATAAGGTGAATTTGAGAGAATTGCATAAAAATAACTGACAGATGAGAAAAAAAAGGAGTACATTGAGTGCAGAAGAAAGGGAGTGGTAGAATGGGGTAAATTATTTCACATAAAGATTAATGATAAACCTATTACAGTACAGGGCAAGATAGGAGGTTGGGCAATGGATATTTCTTGAACTTTACTCCCATCAGTATTGGCTCAAAGAGGGAATGATATACACAATAAGTCGAATGGAGAAATCTAACATAACAGAAAAGTAGGAAGGAAGGAGATTAAGTGAAAGGGGAGGGGACTGACAGAAGAGAGGAAGGAAAGTGTGAAAGGACAGAGAGGACAAACAGGAGGAAAAATAGGATTGAGGGAAATACACAGTTCACAGTCATACCTGTGAATGTGAATGGGATGAACTGCCATAAAACAGAGGTGAATAGGAAAGTAGATTAAAATTAATGCAGAGTAAAGGTAAGGGACTGGAGCTTCAGCTACAGTTTAAAACAAGTAAAAAGTAAGGGAAGCAATCCTAATCTCAGACACAGCAAAAGCAAAATAGACCTAATTAAAAGAGATAAGGAAGGATACTACATCTTGCTAAAATTAACCATAGACAATGAAGTAATATCAGTACTAAAATAATCTATAAGAATTCTGGAAGAAAGGAAGAATTCATGATGAAACAAAAGATAACAAGCAATACAAAATGTAAAATAGTTAACTTTGATTTTATGACGTTAAAAAAAAGATTTTGCACAAACAAAACCAATGCAACCAAGAGTAGAAAGCAGAAAGCTGGAAAACAATCTTTACAGTAAATGTTTCTGAAAAAGGCCTCATTTCTCAAATAGATAGCGAGTGAACTGAATCAAAATTGTATAAATAGAAGCCATTCCCCAACTGAGAAATCATCAAAGTATATGAAGAGGTAGTTTTCAGAAGAAGAAATCAAAGTCTATTTATAGGCATATGAAGAAATACTCTAAATCACTTTTTTTTTCGGGGCAATGAGGTTTAAGTGACTTGCCTAGGGTCACACAGCTAGTAAGTGTCAAGTGTCTGAGACTGGATTTGAACTCGGGTCCTCCTAAATTCAGAGCCAGTGCTTTATCCACTGTACCACCTAGCTGCCCCCTCTAAATCACCTTTGATTTGAAAAATGCAAATGAAAACAACTCTGCGATACCACCTCACACCTATCAGATTGGCTAACATGGCAGAAAATTGAAGATGATAAATGTTGGAGAGGACGTGGGAAATTGGAACACTAATCCATTATTGGTAGGAGGTATGAACTGATCCAACTACCTGGAAGAACAATTTGGAGCTATATCCAAAGGGCAAAGATATTGCGCATACTCTTTGATCCAATAATACCACTACTTCATCTGTATACCAAAGAGATCATAAAAATAGAAAAGGACCTACATGCAGGAAAATATTGGAAATTGAAGGGATGTCCATCAATTGTGGAATGGCTGAACAAGCTGAATATAATGGAATACTATTGAGCAGTAAGAAATGATGACCAGGAAGATTTTAGAAAAACCTGGAAAGTCTCATACAAACTGATCAAAAGTGAAATAAGAACCAGAAAAATATTATACACATTATGAGCAACATTGTGTGATAATCTACTCTCAGCAACCCAATGATCCAAGACAAGTACAAAGGACTCACAAAGGAAAAAAGCTATCCACATCCAAAGAACTGATGGAATCTGAAATCAGATCAATGAATACTTATTTTTACTTACTTCATTTTTGTCATGTTTTCTTTCTCTTGATCTGTTTCTTCTTTCACAACTGTGACTAATATGGAAATATATTTTATATGGTAGAACATATATAACCTATATCAAATCGCCTACCATTTTAGGAAGAGGGTAGGGGAGAAATGTTTTGATCTCAAAATCTCATAAAAATGAAAGCTAAAAATTGTCTGGACATGTAATTGGGAAAAAATAAAATACTATTTAAAAATAAAATAAAATACTATTAAAAAAATGCAAAGTGAACAGAACCAGGAGAACAATCCATACAGTAATAGTAATATTTTAATGATAATTAACTGTGAAATACTTAGTAATTCTGACCAATACAATGACACACCCAAACTCCAAAACACGCATATCATATTTCTTGCCCTCTCAATGGGTTGGGGAAAGGGGTAGAATGAAGAATAGAATTTGCAAAATCTAAATATAATAAAAATCAGTAAACAAAAAAGGAAAGAAATTTATTAAGGTTTCCTGTAGAGGGGAGTACCAAAAAAGCGGCAGCCTGATCTCCCAGGAATCTGTAAGTTACATTTACATAAGACTGGAACAGAAGAAGAAGGGACCAGTAGCTGATTAGCCAGCTCTGAGGCAGTTTCCAGATAGAACATACAGGTTGCTTGAGATGTATACTGGGAGAAAACTCCTCATATTCCTTGCATCAGTGTTTGGATCTGACTGGGTTTCTGGTCAGCATAACCTAGGTCTTGAGTTAAGTATTAAATAAATCTGGTCTCTAAGCAACAGGTCTGATTTCTCAGGCATGCAGGGGTAGAGTCAAACAATGGAATTGTGATGGTGACAATAATCACTATAGACACATTTTGGGTAAGCATATTATCATTTTATCAATTTCTACTGGTAAGGTATCTGTGGTACCCAGAGAGAGTGTGTGGTCCCAAGAATAAGCATGTGGTTCCCAAGGAGACAACATGGCTACCTGTCCAGGTTTTTTTATCCCTTTTAATAAGAGGAGGGTTATTATAAATCAATCAAATCTAATTGTATCATTATACATCAAACAAATCTAATTGGTTAGCATTATTCAAATGTAATGGGTTGACATGACTTGAAGGTGGGTTATATTAAAATGAAGTCCGAAGATGATGTCAGAGAAAGGAATGAAAGATCCCCCACTTAAGCTGGTCAGAGCAAAATAGTTTCATCTAAGTACATTTTAATCTTAGTACTAAGTCTATCTAGACAAAAGAATCTGTCTCCACCTAAGATTCCTTTTGTGAGCCTGGGGTTGGTGTGGGTTTATCCTAGATGAAATTTGATGAAATCTCTCAAGTAGGCCTTGTCCTTGGAAGAAAGGACCAAAAAGGGGAGATCTCTGGTTCCCCCAAGATATTAACTATTATTCGTTATGTTTCATACAAAAAACTTTTCCCATACACTTAATAAACTGTTATTAAGCACCTACTATATACCAGGCTATGTGCTATGGTGATGGAAAGAAGGCAAAACATGGTTTCTGCCCTTAAGAAGCTCACAGTCTAATGGGGAGACAACAAATAGAACAAGCCAAAAATAAAGTACAAACAAGATACATAGAGGATCAAAAGGGAATAATTAAAAGCAGGAGTAGAATAGAATCACGAGGGAATAGGAAAGGCTTCCTGAAAATATAGAATTTTAGTTACAATGTAAAGAAGCCAAGGGAGCCAATAGATGAGGCAGAGATGGGGGGGGGGCATTCCAGGCATGGGAGACAGCCAGAGAAAATTCCTGGAGCCAAAAAAAAAAAGAAAAAGAAAACAAAGAAAAAAAAAGTAAATGCCTGGAGCCAAGAGATGGAGTGTATTGTTCATGAAACACCAAGGTAGTCAGTGTCACTGGTTTGAAGAGTATGTGACATGTCATATGTTGTAAGAAGACTAGAAAATTTGGAGGGTTTAAAATATGAAGGGCTTTGATTGCCAAATAGAGCATTTTGTATTTGATCCTCAAGGTCATAGGAAGCCAGTGGAGTTTATTTACTGGGGCAGGGGGGAGGGATGGCATGTTAGACATGCACTTTAGGAAAATCACTTTGGTGGATGAATAAAAGATGGATTGGAAAGGTGAGGGATTTTCAACAGGCAGACTCACCGGCAGGTTATTGTAATCAATAGTCCAGGGATTAGGTGATGTAGGCTTTCACTACAGTTGCAGCAGTGTTAGAGGAGAGAAGGGGACATATTCAACATCACCAGAGAGGGTAGGGCAGGAGAGGTAGACATGAAAATCATCATCACAGAGATAATGACTAAATGTCACTTGGTGAAGTGACATTGTACAGTGGGAGAAGATAAGAGGGTCCAGTACAAAAGCCTGAGTACTACCTATGGTTAGACTATATGACCTGGATGAGGATTCAGCCTAAGAGATAGCAAAGGAATGATCTGACAGGTAGGAGAAGAACCAGGAGAGAGTGTTATCCTGTAAACCTAGAGAGAAGACAGTATCAAGAAGAGGTCAGTTCATCATCATTGTCAAAGGCTACAGAGAGGGCAGGGAGAATGAAGACTGAAAAAAGGCTTTCAGATCAGTAATTTAAGAGATCATTGGTATCTCTGGAGAAAATAATTTTAGTGGAATGATAAGGATGGAAGCTGGATTGTAAGGGGTTAAAAAGAGAGTGAGAGAAACAAAAAGAGAGAATGAGAGAAGAGAAAATAGAAACATCTATTGTAGATTACCTTTTCCAGAAGTTTAGCTTCCAAGAGCAAAAGTTAGAGGGGATAGAAGGATCTAGTAAGTGTTTTTGTTTGTTTTTTCAGATGAGGGGAACATAGACATGTTTGTAGGCAGTAGGGAAGGGGGCAATAAAGAGGGAGAGATTGAGAATAAGTGATAGAGTGGGTTGACAGAGGGTGCAATCAGTTGGAAAAGACAGATGAAATTAGATTGCTTGAACAAGTAGAGGGATTAACCTTGTTAATGAGTAAGGCTACGTCTTTGTGAGAGATAGGAATGAAGGAGTAGAAAGTAGTGACAGAAGGCATCTGAGTGATATGAGATGAAAAGGGGAGAAAAGGGAGTTCACAGAAAATTGCCTCAAATTTTTTCTGTAAAGTGTAAGTCAAAGATCTCAACTTTGAGGGGTTAAGAGGGAGAGACAACAGGTTTGAAGATGAAGAAAAGGTTTGGAATAGCCACTGTAGAGAGTTGATAAAATAGTGAGTTAATAAGGAAGGTATAGTCAGATTGCCCAGCCATATTAAGGGCCTAACTGAGGTTTTGTAGCATGAATTAGTAGTGGGTCCAGTCAGAACATTTGCATGGTTTTCTCCACCTTTTTTTTTTTTTTTTAGTGAGGCAATTGGAGTTAAGTGACTTGCCCAGGGTCACACAGCTAGTAAGTGTTAAGTGTCTGAGGCCGGATTTGAACTCAGGTACTCCTGACTCCAGGGCCGGTGCTCTATCCACTGCGCCATCTAGCTGCCCCTTTTTCTCCACCTTTTATCAGTAGTCTGTATGTAGAGGTGAAGGCCAATGATGATCATGATACAAGGCTGATACATGACAGGCTACATATAAACGGGTCAAGGACTCAAGAGAATAGGGCAGTATAGAGTTTAATTGGCTTGCTAAGGGGTCAGGATAGGGAAAAGAAGAGACAGTAGCCAGTGTAAAATTGATGACCTGGGAGAGAACTCAGAGGCACAAGGTTAAAGATAGCAATTGTCAGAGGTGGGATTTGAAACAGACTCCAGAGTCCTTGATCACTGTTAAAAACACTCAGACATGAGACTTCCCTGTTTGCTTCTAATTTTAAATAAAGATCAAGAACTGGGACCTGAGTGGCCACTAGGAAGCTGCTCTATCTACCCTGAGTTTGCCTTAGGACAACACAGCAGACAAAGGTCCACTTGTCAGCTAGGACAACATTCTTGTCTGACATTCTCACTTCTAACATTTTTTTTTCCTTTGTAAAGGGAATGAGATTTTAAAATTCTGAGGTGGTAATAGTGTTACTAAATCTCCTGTGAAGGGTGACTTGAACTTGTCTCCAGTGATACACTTCAAGTCCTCCCTATTTTCATTCTAGGATCCTGTTAATCTATTGAAAAATATATAAATGATAATAACTTTTAACTGCCAATTTATTTATCCTTCAGAGGATTGTAGGTTTAGCGCCTCAGAACCTTTTAATTTACAGATGAGGAAGTTAAAGTCTAAAGAAATTAAATGTCTTATTGAATAACACACAGACCGCAAGTGACAGAGACAGCATTTGAACCCAGGTCCTCTGACTTTAAATTCAACACTTTTGTTTGTTTGTTTGTTTCCACTCCACTGTGCTATTTCCTCCTTTTCAGTAGGGTCATGACCACATAGGAGCATTTGGAGGCATTGCTCCTTTTGGAGATTTTTGATGGTCTATTAAAATCTGAAAAGCTCCCCTCTATACCATCTTTTGACCCAAGGGACATAATGTAAAAATCTGATTATATTTAGCATTCTCCATTCCTGCCTCAGCTTTGCTGAAATATCTATGCAGAGCTTATATCCCCTAACCTTATTTTTCTCAAATAAATTACCATCCTTCCAGTCTCCTAGTTTCATAACATCAACATTATACTGGACTCCTCACTCTCTCTTACCCAAAACGTGCACTCAGTTAACAATTCTTGCCCTTTCTGCCTTCACATCTTTGTCATCCAAGTCTTCTCTCTGCTTTAACTCAGTTTATTTCAGTCTCTTACTACCTTTTGCCTAAATTTTTGAAAGAGTATTTTAATTGGCCCAGTTAAGCATTAATTACCTTTTATATGGCAGGCACTGTGCTAAATGCTGGGGGATACAAAGAAAGGGAACACACACACACACACACACACACACGTACCTACACAGATAAGGACACAAAACAGTCCCTATTCTTAAAGAGCTCATAGTCTATTGGAGGGGACTTTGGAAAATAGCTACATTCAAAAAAGGCATAGGATAAATTGGAGAAAATTTCACCAGAATAAAGGGGGATCAGGAAGAACTCTCTATCTAGAATTTCTCCAATTCTAGTATATCTTATACACCTGTCAAAAGAATTTTCCTTAAGCTCAGACGTGATCATGTTGCTTTATCAATGCCAGTAGTTTCCTAATACTTCTAGGATAAAATAGAAACTCTGTTCACATCCCTTCACATGCTTGCCCCAACTAGCTATCCAGCCTCATTGGACTTTTTTTTTTTTGGGGGGGGGGAACGGGGGTTAAGTGACTTGCCCAAGGTAACACAGCTAGTAAGGGTCAAGTGACTGAGGCCGAATTTGAACTCAAGTCCTCCTGAATCCAGGGCTGGTGCTTTATCCATTGAGCCACCTAGCTGCCCCCCTCACTGGACTTTACTCAAACTTCTACAATGTGACTTACACTGGAATTCAGCCAAACTAGCTCTATTCCTCACACATGACATTCCATCTCCTATTTTGGTGCCTTTGCCCTCACCATCACCCATACCTAGAATGCACCCTCCTTTCTTTGGCCTCATAAAATTCTTCTTTTCTTTTAAGAAGGAGCTAAACATCATCTTCTGCATGAAGCCTTTCCTGATCCCCCAGCTGTTAGTTCCCTTCCTCCCAAACTGTCTGGTATTTAATTACTTTGTATATATTTGAATTTATTCACTTCATATTTATGCCATAGGTATTTTAAAATCTATTTGTTGTCTCACTCATTAGAATGTAAACGCTTTGTGAATAAGGATTGCTTTATTCTTTTGAACTCATATCCCCTGGGGCTTAGCACAGTGTCTATCACATAGCAGACACTTAATAAATACATGCTATTTAGTTCTTTTTCCACTGAATTTCTTGGGTCGGTGAGCGTGAGAAAGAAGCATACATGTGGCATATTCCAAAGTGTTTGAGCACTACATCCCTCACATGGTGTCTTAAGGAATTAATCACTAACATGGCCACTCCTTGGCTATAATTACCAAGGAAAACTGACCCTACTGGGTCTCTTGCTCATGTGCAGTTCAATTTGTTGGAGAAATCAGGAGAAAGATGAGAAATTATCTTTTCCTTCCATATTTTTACGTGAAATTTAATGATTTATGGCTCCCATTGGCATAAAATTTCTGATGAGAGCTGTTTCTTACTGCACATGGGCACATGCATAGCTAAGGTACAAACCAATACAAAAGGGTAAAGCAATTCATCCTTAGATTAACATTCCAACTCATTGGGAACATCCCTTTCATAGAAAGGCATTTCTATAATGGTTACCTAGTTGGTCATGGACTAAAATGAAAACCAAATATATTTTTCCATGAGCAAACATAATAAGTGAGGGAAGGAGGGGATATTGTTATATGAATAAAGTAGATGGGTAAAATGGACAACTTAGTTTTTGCATTTTTAATCTACTTTTCTTTTAATCAGAGAGTTTTCTCTTAGCTCTTAATAAAACCCTGCTATTTGGCAACATTCCCATCCTTTGCTAGTATAATTCCAAGACTCCACACACTTGCACTGTGAGAACTGCCCTTAGTTGTGATGTGGCATCTTCATTTCTAAAAACAATGTTAGGAACAAGAATGATCTTAGTCTCATCCCTGGAATTTAATCATGTCTTATTTAAATACCCAGGAGGAAAATGCAGGCTTCTAGTACTGAGGTACTGTGGGACACATAGACCAATATATGAAAGCAGTGACACATTCTTTTAGATTAGTGAACTAAAGGGCTATCAATTTCTATTGCCATTACTTTTCATTATCACATCATGTTTTGTTAACTATACATGGCAAGGAGCCTTCTACTCCAGTGAGGCTAGACTTGCTCATTCTAGTTAATCATAATTTTTTTTTCTTTCATGGTCTTTATGAAAATGCCTTATAGAATACTCAGGCTCATATCATTTAAGAGTGCCAAGGGGCTCTAAATCAGAGCTTAAATTAGAAGTCTGAGTTGGGTTCATCATGCCACAGTTCTGCTTCAACTAAAATAACAAAACTTATTAGAACAAAGCTTCAAAGTCAATAAATTAAGTGTGGCCTTCCTACCATTTTTATTTGTAGAAGAGTATGGTTTATGTCAACCAATCTGTTATTAATCCTTAATTGAATGACCAACTTTCTAAGTACATTTTAGTAAACAATTACCAGAATATTCTACATAAATTTTAGACAATCAATGAAGTTACAAAATTTATGTTTAACCTAATTTAATTATTACAGATAAATGTTTGATTAGGTGATTGAATTTTATAATGACTATTATTTTCATATAATTAACTATAATGGCATAATTAGAAAGCCTTACAACACAATTTCCAAGTAACACTAGAGTTCTCTACAACATACACTGATGAAGTAAATGAATTAGTGTAATGGGTTCACATCATTATTATTGGAATGCATTTGATAGGATTATCTAGATTTTTTAAATATAAAGAGGTTATCCTTAATTAGTCTTTTAACTCAGAAACTAATGAATGGATTTAATAAATTGGAGTCAACAGGCAAATTTGATAGCAGTATAATTCATGGAAAACAACAACAACAAAAATTGGCCATTCATATACTTTTCCTTTTAAGTAGAGGCCAAACCAGGACTATAGTATTATTTAAAGTATGGAGACAAAATTGCAGGAAATAACAAAAGTAGAGATGGGGAAGGAGTAAAGAAAACAAACATCTTCACTGATTGTTAGAGAGCTAGGAAGGACAGTAAGTATATAAAATGGTAAATCACAATACAAAAGCTTGTCACCCCAAACACTTCCAAATTATCACAATGGCCAACAGGGATAATGGCTTGGACAATCTTATATGGTTGGATAGTTGACCAGTTATCAAGATATTTAAACAAAGACGAGATGTTTGAAATAAGTAACTTGGTAACATAGATATGTAAAGAATTAATTGTTATTTGAGGTTTTTATGCTTCAGTACTCACTGGCCTGGGGATCCACAAACCGCACAGTGCTCCACCCACTGGTTGTAGACATTGCCAGGGCTCTGGCACCTCACATCATCACCACTCACCTACATGGGCCTGGCAAAATTATAATGATTGGAAGCCTAGTGAGGGCAGTCATGTGACTGTCAGAGCAGCCATCCCATTGGCTGGGGCTGTGTGGGGTGTTTCTAGGTTTGGGGGAGGAGAATTGGGCATTCTAGGTGGAAGCTGGAAAAAGACAGGCGTTCTGCTGCATATTTTCAGCTGATTCCTGGGCGGTGGTATTTTTTCAGGTATTATTATTTCCCTTTCCTTATTTTATTTCTTTTCCCTTGATCCTACTGATCGTGTTTGTGTTTTTTTTTTTTAAGTTCATTCTCGTTAAAATAAATCTTGTTCTGTTTTGTGGGAGGCTGGTGGTCTCCTTCCTTGCCCTAATATTGCAGCGAGCAGCTTAGCTAGCACTCCCCAATTAAAAATTGGTTCCCACAGATATAATCTATGAATGAAATCAGGGATTTTATTTGTTTCTCTAATTTTATAGCCATTGATGAATCTTTCATCCCTTTGACTCTAAAGATACATTGCTGGTCATCAAAACTACTAGACAGTCATTTCAGAATTTGGTTTCCAGGTTGTTCTAAATAGTGGCTGAATTTGTGAAAATGTGTACAAAATTTTTCTTTGACATTCTTTTCCCTACTGCTTTAGCTATGCAAAGTTAGAATGGTACAATGAAAAGAATGTTAGATTGGGAGTTGGAGGAACTAAACCCATATTCTGGCTTTATCCTCTAAGTAATGGTAGCTAAGATATTTAACCTCCCTGGGTTTGGTTTCTTCATCTATAATATGAGAGGGTTGAACTGGTATATATAGTCATTAGACGGGACATCTCAGGGCATTTCCAGCTTTAAAATATGATCCAATGTAACTTTATTCTCTCCTTCCTTATCCTTGTTTTGAGGAAAAATCCATGTAAAAATTCTTTGAATGGTTTTATTATATAAGTATATGGGTATGTAAAAAATTAGCTAATAGCATATGCTACACCAAAGAAATAATTCAAGAGACCACAAATCCACTCTCCCTGAATTTTCTGTTCTTGTCATGTCTTTCTCCTTCCTATTCTCCTTTCCAGCTTCCCTACCCCTGTTTCCCAAATATTATTTTCATCTGTTTGCATAACATTCCCGACTCTGGTCTTACATTTATTTCATTTTCCTCTTCTTCCCCAATAGGGGGAGAGAGAGAAAAAAAAAAGACAGAAAGAGAAAGAGAGAATGAGAGAGAGAGAGAGAGAGAGAGAGAGAGAGGGAGAGGGAGAGAGGAAGAGTGAGAGAGATTGATTTTGTTTATTCTCTAGTGTTATCTAACTGGGTATTTTGCATTTCCCTCCTATCACCCCCCCTCTGCTTTTTATTTTAAAATTTTCATTATTTTAATAAACTTTTCAATGCTAGGGGGGCTAATTATACTTTAAAATTCAATAATAACAATACCTTTCATATAGCTAGGCCTTTACAGTTTATGGAGTGCTTACATTTGATTTTTTAAAGCATCCTATGGGATAGACAGGGCAAGATCCTAGATTTCTGGAAAAGACCTCAGAGGTAATATAATATCAACTCTTCATTTTACAGAAGAGAAAACCAAGGTCAAAGGAAGTAAAGTGATTTGCTCAAAGTCATACAGGCACAGTTTCTAACCCAGGTCTTCTGCTCAAGATCCAATATACTTTACATTAAACCATGTTGGCTTCAAAAATTGTTGTACCCTTTTACAAACAAGTAAACTAAACTTTAGTGAGTTTAAGTCACACATTCAAGGTTTTATAGCTAGTTAGGAGCAGATCAAGACACAGAGAACGTGAATCATCTGAGTTCCTTTCTGTGGTCTTTTTTACTATAGCATAAGCTCATAGATATCTATCTGGAAAAAAGCAAACTACAGGAGACATCTAGATCAATATCCCCATTTATTCTTTAGAAAACTGATGCCAAAAGAAGTTAAACAACTTGACCAAGCTCTCACAAATAGTAAGAGGCAGAGTCAGGATTTAAACAGTAGAGTCCTTTGAATGGTGGAGTCAATGCTCATTCAACTCTTTTGCCTCCTCCTACTACCTCTTGCTGTGTCATATGTATTGGATAACCATTTTTTGAAGAAATGCTTCTATGATTTTTCTTTTTTTCTATTTTTTGTTCAAACTAGGGAAGGAGAAGGATAGAAGAAAGGGTGAGAAAGTGTGAGAAAATAATGGGTTTAAAAATGTCCAGAGGCCCCCCTGCTCAAAGGGATTATATTAAGATTGATTGGATCAGGGGGGCAGCTAGGTGGCGCAGTGGATAGAGAACTGGCCCTGGATTCAGGAGGACCTGAATTCATATCTGGCCTCAGACACTTGGCACTTACTAGCTCTGTGACCCTGGGCAAGTCACTTAACCCCAATTGCCACACACACAGACACACAGACACACAGACACACACACACAAAAAAAGATTGATTGGATTGACTTTGCTGATTGACTTACTTAAAGTTGACTTGAGTGAAAACATGCCTACCTCAGAGCCTGGCCCTCAGGGCGTGTGTTCTCTAGACTCTGACCTTGGCACATTCTGCTCATGGACCACCCTCAAGTACAGTGAACCAATGGATTTGGGTGGTGCTAGCCAATTAGCTTGAAGCAATGTGTAAGGACCGCCTCTCCTCCAGACCCAGGGGAAGCTTCCACACACAGTTACTCTCTCTGTTGCACTCTTGGTAGCAGAGAACTTGGAGGAAGAATCAGGCCTGGCTGAGCTCTATTCTCTTGTCTAGGCTAGATAAGCCTTCTGAAATTTCAGAGATATGCGTACTCTCTTTACTAATATTTAATATACTTTAACAAATGCTTAATGCCCCCAAACTGGTGATAAATCTTCTCATTTATAAGTAACAAATATATTAGAAACCCTAGCTAATTTTTCCCTACACTTGGGACCGAAATAGGGCGACTCCATATAGTTTTATTCAGAATAGCATGAGTTCATTAGGTGAAATATAGCTGATAAAATTATGTGCATTAGTGTAAACACTAATTTGAAATCAGTATTTGTAGCACTGAATATTCCTGAGAAGCAAATATAAACACCATCATCACTATGTGTTTTTTTTTCCTTTTATTATCTGTCAGTAGTCTAGATAGCAGTTGGCACTACTTCTATAATACATGGAGTAGACAGAACTAAAAAGTATATTTGTGATACTTACTGTACTGGCAGTTTCTTCCCATAAATTCCCCGGGACACTCACAGGAATAGTTGGCAACAAGATCAGTACAGATCCCACCATTCTTACAGGGCTCTGATTCACATTCATTTATATCTAACCAAAAAAAAAAAAAAAATAGAGAGCAGAAGAATTGAAACCTCAATGGGAAAACATGGATTACAGAAAAATATGTCTCTTTAAAGGATTATAAATGAACATTATCTAAATACCCATATCATGGTTATTAGTCTTAAAATATTTTGGTTTTTGCTATGGTATGTATTTTCTTTCAGGAACAAAAATGATACAAAAAGCAGTCAAACAAATGTAGTATTATCTATCAATCAACTGGAATTGAATTAAAATGAAATCAAGTATTTCATAGCAAAGAGAAGGTCACACGCAATAGTTGGATTCCTAAAATAACCATGAATATTTTGAAAATGTTCAATGTACTCATCAAATTAAACAACAAATTAACCCTAATCATGAGATTAAATTAATATTAGTTCCAACATTGAAAAACCTACCCTGCAGCAGCAGCTGCCAACTAAAACTATATCATTTCATCTTAATTCATTAAAATTCTAACTGACAGAGTTGTTTGTTTCTTAATAGTTTTTCTTTGATGAATGAGCTGAGAAGCAAATTGGAGGCAAAAACTAAAACTAGTTATTTCCTAAGCATAATAAATGTAGAAAGAAAATAAGATCCTTATTTTATTACAAAGCTTCAAAAATTTAGGAGACCTTTATTAGGGGAATGCTATTTTTCCTTACACAAATATGGCAAAAACACAAAAATTAGGAGAAAATAATATTCCTAGTCAATTTTAGACAGTACATAAAACATATGGATAGCACAGCGTATGGATTGCCAGGCCTGAACTCAGCAAGACCGATCTTCCTTAGTTCAAATCTGCCCTCAAACAGTTACTAATTCTATGAGCCTGGCCAAGTCACTTAACTCTGTTTGCCTCAGTTTCCTCATCTGGAAAATAAACTGGAGAATGAAATGGCAAACCATTGCAGTATCTCTGACATGAAAACCTCAAGTGGTGTCATGAAGAGGTGGGCTTGACCGAAAACAACAAGAACATTTTATATTTTGCTGACCAAAACAAGCATATTGTCCTTAAATTTTCATAAAGTATTCTAAAAAGTTGGGGGAGAGTAAAGTATAAGTTAATGATATAGGAAGATTATGGTAGCAGATCTAGATAAGTAACCAAATACTCTTAAGGTTGATTTCACAATTTAAATACATACATACATACACACACCTATGTGTGTATTTGAACACGGAATTTTTTTTATATACCAAAAAAAAAAAAAAAACCCAACCAAAACAAAACCCAAAACATGTTAGTTCGCAAATGAATTCAGGGGTATAGAAATTTCTTCCACTAACCTAATATCCAAATCTAAAAATGACTTCTCATTCTTAAATCCCAAGTAAGCAAAAGTACACAATGGTCTAATTCCCTAACTTGCTTCCCTCACTCTCCTTTTCCTTCAAATCTTTCCAATTGGATCCAATTTCCCCACCTAAGTTACATTGGTATTTCCTATCTTTGTAAGGTTAATATGTAAATGATGGTTTCAATTCTTTTGGGGTAGGTGAGATGATTGTTATTTAAACTAAAAGAATGCCCTATCTGTGCTCACTAGGCTCCATGAAACAGTAAAAGGAGAGATTGATAATGTCCACAAAAGATAGAATGATAATAATAAAAAGAATACACATGTGCACACATGTGTACACACACACACACACACACACACACACACACACACCCCGACATGATAGAACTACTCTTGACAAACCTTTTGTGATATCATATTATAATTTTTTTTTCCCTTTCTTTCTCTTCCCCTCTTTAAACAGGGACATGTAAGTAACTGATACACAGGAAATAAGTAGCCATGCTTTATAAACTTCGTTCCTTATCTTCTAACATTAGAGATATGTAAATAAGAATTAGCACATGCCTTACCCAGTCCCCCTTAATGCTAGTGTAAATCTTGTTTGTTCAGGATTGTATGTGTGTCATCTTCCTCATTAGACTATGAGTCCCTTGGGTACAGGAACATTCTTTTTGCCTTTCTCAGTGTTTAGCTCAGTGCCTAATATGTGGTTTGCATAAACTCATTGATTTGACTGTTCAAACTGTTCTGTCACAAATGCCAATTTAAAATGAAGACTAAAAGTTTAGATGATACAGGGTCCAAGGTTACAAATGGTTCTGCAACTGAGCAGATACATTTAATATGTTTGTATCATTTCCTTCCTCTATTCAATCTTCTTCAGTCAAAGACAGCAACACTAAACCACCAGATCCCTCTCTTTTTTCCCTCATTGGCCCTTCATGGGGCATATAGTTCATTAGACTCTAGAATTTGAACTAGAAGGAACTTTAGAAGTCTTCTATTGAAATCTCTTCATTTTCCTGATGAGGAAACTGAGACTTAGAGAAGTAAAGTGAAGAGCAAAATTACTTAAGTAGGAAGCAGCAAAGAAATGTCATTCAATTCAACAACCATTTTGTAAATTTCTCATAGATGCTGTAAGTCAAGGGAGCTATACAAGGTCCAAATGTCTATGTTCCAGGCACATCGTAATCAGGAAAAACTCCCTCTTAAATTGACAAGACTGGCACACAGGAAACACATTAATACATGAGATAATTTATGTCACCTCTTGAGAGACCTGATAATTAGCAGGTTTTTATTATCTTGGGAAGAAATTTATCTTCCCACAAAATGCTTCCAGTCGTTTCCCTCTGAGGACAAGTAGTACAAAGTCAGAGAAGCCCTGTAGTCCAGGGGATAGAGGATTGGAACCCAATCATTAAGACTAAGGTTCAAGTGCTGTCTCTGACATTTATTAGCTAGGTGGTCCATAAGCAAATCACTTTCCATTTTTCTTAGTTTAAACTATGATAAGAGTTTGGGATGCAAAGAGGTATAAGATGCAGTGCTGTCTCTAGGGGTTTACAATTTAGTTTAGGAAGGCATGAGACATGAATTGATCATTTGCAAAATAATAGACCTTATCCTGGTGAAAAAGAAGGTGTGGCATTCTAGGCAAAAAGGTTGTATGAGTAAGGTTTTGAAGGTGCAAATGTGAATGGCATACTAAAGGAACAATGAGTAACAGGAATAGTAGGATGGGTAAAGTATACCAGCAGCTAGGTAGCAGGATGGCTAGTATACTGTGCTCTAGCTTCAGAAATACCTAAGTTTGAATTCTGCCTCTGTAACTTACAAGCTGTATTACTCTAGGAAAGACATTTAAACTCTCTGGGTTTCAGTCTCCTCATCTGTAAAATGAGATATTAATAATATGTACCTCAAAAGGATGTTGTAAAGATCAAATGAAATAAATTTGCAAACCTTAAACAGTTATGTGCATATCACATGCTAATGTGCCCTGTGACAGAGATAGACTGCAGATGAAATGTTTCCTTTCCTTTCAAGTTTCAAGGTAGAAGTCTGGATATAGAATAGAGAGGTAGAAAGAGGAAGGGTAAATATAGGATTGAATAAGGAATCCCTTTTCCTCTGCCTTTCTAAGTCAGTGGTAAACAGTTTTATGCTTCTGTAATTTAGCTCCTGTTTCATCCTGCAATGACAAAGAATGTTTCATTTTGTTCAAAGTATTCCCTAAGGACTAAACTCTGCCTCTAGATATGAAACTGACTAGAGTTCTTACGGAGTTGGATGAGCTTCTGCTGGGTGTTTTAAACCAAAAAAGAAAAGTGAGAAAGGAGGTGGGCAATATTAAATGGAAATAATCTTTATTCATTTTCCTCTTAAAATGATTAGAATAATATATAATAGGAAAAGTCATCAGCAAATGTAGTATACAGTTAATTCTAATCCAATAACATGACCATGAATCAGTCACTTAACCTCCCTTTTATTCCCATCTGTAAAACAAAAATTGTATCCTATCCTGTTGTTTAATGTGCCCAGTCTGAGAAATTCACAATTTCCACTACAGACATACAGAATTAGACAGACAGACATGAGGAAAATTGAGTTAAAAATATATCAAGTGCATAGCAATTCTCAGAAAGAACTACGTATTGTCTCAGATTCATGATTAAATTTGTACTGAACAAAAGCAAAGCCAGATTTTGCTCACTTTCTGTGTTTACAGCACAAGAAAGCTTTCACATTCAGCAATAAGATCACAATCAAGAGACATTTTATGAAGTATTAATGATATGCCGAGACTGTTGTTCTTTGCTTCATTAAATCTTTCAATTCTTTACACAATAAACACTATTAAAAGGGCATTTGAAGCAACTCTAATCATTGAGATAAATCAACCTTTAAACCTCACAGTTATTTGTTCAGCAGGCCAGTGCTACTACCAACACCAAAGCAAATTATAATTAAGTGTATCTGATTCTATAGAACAGCAATTATCACCTTTATCAGTGGTTAAGGTGGAATCTAGTTTGCAAAGGTGAAGAAAGTTTACTGCCATTCTCAGCTCAGGAGCTGTTACTCTTTTTTAAAAAATCCTTTACATTTGCACTTTCTAGTAGCTCTTTTTGTTAAGTAGAGAACTGTCTATTTCATTTCAAAGAAATGTAACCATTTTATTGTTTACCTTTGTGGTAGCTATATTAAAAAAACATACTATTTTCTTTAATATTTAAATAATCCTTGCATGTATATATCATTCTCGAAAATTTTGGATTTATTTTGAATTGGATATATCTGAAAACCATTTGTACATTGGGTACTTCTGAAATGTGTGATTTTGGAGAAAGATATGTATCTTAGAAATATTTGTACTGGAAAGGGTTTTTTAAAAGATCTCCTAGGTTAGTTAACTCCCTTAGGGCCACCAATCTGTAAGGGCCAAATTTAATATGGGAAATGCTGCCCCCTCCCCAACTGTTCCTCCCAGACTGATAAGAAAGGAGATTAAAAAGCCTCTTTTCAGATAAACAACAAAAGTGGGATTATAGGTGTGGGAACAAATTTAGAAATAGGGACAAAGAAAGCAGGACATACAACCTGTAAACTCTCTCTATCCCCCTGCACATCCGTGTTTAGCTTTCTCATCTGCTGCTATGATCTTCCCTCTCTTTCTATTGTCTCTTTCTGTCTCCTCATCTCTACTTTCCACATCTCCTCCCCCTACTCTCTTCTCCTTGTCTCTACTCCACATGTCGCCCCCCTTCTCTCTACTCCTAAAATAAAAAAAAAAAAAAACAACCTTCTTTCACAGAAAACCTGGGATGACCAACCACACACCCCAAGCTAATTCACTGGCACCCCTAGGCGTGGCGTCCAAGGCCAGCTGAGGCAAGGGGTTTCCTTGCATACCCTGGCTCCCAGAGGGAGCTGGTGCTTAGGTTTTCTGTGCATATCCATGCTGGCTGGGGCGTGCCTGGGGCGGAGGGAGCTGTGTGGCACATGCCTGGGGCTTTCTAATTGTAGCCAAGATAGGGTCCCCAAATCATAATAATTCTTACAGTACATTAGTCTAAAACAACAATATTTTACACGCTGAGAGGTTATTTGTCCTGTAATGAACACTGCTAGCAATCTAACTGGAATTTGATTTCAATTTGTATAAATCATGTCTAATTAAATCCTAAATGTTAATGTTCATAAGAAAATTACAAAAATATATTTTTATATTATATAAGTATATGAAAGATATCCAGTTCCACAGAGATCTGATTTGATCTTTTTAATTTTTTTTTTTTTTGGCAGGGAAATGAGGGTTAAGTGACTTAACCAGAGTCACACAGTTATTAAGTGTGTATGATATGATTATGGATTTGAGTTAGATTAAACTCTGAGGATGGGGTCTGGAAGGTACCCAGCCCTTCCCCAGTATAGTTAGTTTAGAAGTTTATTGCTTGTCAAATTCTCACTGTCTCCTTTAAGTTTTATTGCCAATTAACAGTATTTTTACTTCTGCTCAGTCTCCCCACTTGTCAGCTACATATTAGTTTTGTCTGCAATCCATCATGTGTCAGAACCCCAGTCAGTGGGTCAGGGAGTTTGCCCACCAATTCAATACTCAGGACTCAAGAAGAAAGGACAGGGCTCGGCACAGGATGCAGCAATTAAGTTGAGACCAGATGTTAAGTGACATGTCTCTTTTTCTCAGAGCGGAATCCCCTTGGCCCTGGGGTCCCAACAATGGATTATTCTTTTCTTCCCAACATAACTGAAGATAAATTTTAACCCTGTCATCCTCAACAATGCTGAAGCACCTGAGTGAGTCTTCCTGTTATTCAGGTTGAATATCTTTAGAGACAGCGGCCTGGAGAGGGGAGTCAGTGGGAACTGTGATATCTGAAACATCTGACTGTCACTCCCCTGTTTCCTCTTCCTTTGGTTTGACCTTGTTCCCCCTCCCCTTTTCCTCCTTGTTCCTGGAACACGTATGCATGTCTCCATACATTGATCACTAGCTGACGACGCACCCTGGGTGAGACAGGATAGGATGTTAGATTCTGAGCTCGACTTACTGTGCGTGGGGACTTCACCTCTGACCAACATTCCTATATAAGGTCAAGGCATGTATTAGCTGGTGCGGCTCAGGCATTGAGCTTGCCTATTCCTGTGGGAATGTAATAAATCTGTCTCTGCTTGACTTGGTGGTCTCCTCGAGTTATTTGGGTAAACTGAGGCAGTTTGCTCCATACAAGCGTCAAGTGTCTGAGGTCCAGATTTGAACTCAAGTCCTCCTGAATTCAGGGCTTGTGCTTTATCCACTGTGCCGCCTAGCTGCCCCCATACACACACACACACACACACACACACACACACACACACACACACACACATATACATGGAAAATAATGTGTGTATGCATGTATATATGTGTGTATATAAATATATGTATATATGTTTACGTATGTGTATATATAGAAAATATCATTGTATTGCATTACATATTCTTATATTCGATATATATTCACATATAAATATTTCTAAAGAAACTTCTACATGTCTCCAAAATATATTATAATTAACTGGATTTCCCCCAATTTTAAGAGTAAAAATGACTCAAGACACTGAATAGCCATACTGGTTCAGATTATGGTTTATCTATCCTAGGATTTTTGCCTCTTACCTGAACCTTGGCAGGTCCTGTAGATTCCAATACCATGATTTCTCTCATATCTCTTCCCAATTTCCATATCCTCTGCAGTTCAGTTCAAGTTCTCATCATTGTCAACCTGTACTACTACATCAGTCTCTTGAGTGGCCTTCTTTCCTGTAGTCTTTCCCTCTCCCATTCATAGCGTTGCCAGAGTAATCTTTCTAAACTACTGCTCTGATTTCATTGCTTCTCTCCTAAGAATTTTTTCATTGCCTGCTGAACAAAGTATACATTAATGTTCCAATCATTTAAGGCCTCTGTGGCCTAACCCTACTTTGCTATTGTTGTGTCACACTACTATACTTCATATAAGGGGCGGCTAGGTGGCACAGTGGATAGAGCACTGGTCCTGGAGTCAAGAGGACTTGAATTGAAATTTTACCTCAGACATTTACTTAGCTGTGTGACTCTAGGTAAATCACTTAATCCCAATTGCCCACTGAATCTCTTCTTCCTAAAACCTCTTGGATAAGGTATGGCTTGATGTAGTAGAAGAAATACTGGTTCTAGACTTAGAAGACATGTTTAAATCCCATCACATTAAGATACAATTTGTACAACTCTGGAATCATTGCTGTCCCTCTCAAAAATTCAGTTTCATCATTTACAGGCAATTAGTGGCACAATTGATAAAACACTGGCTTAGAGACAGGAAGACCTGTGTTTGAAACTGCCCTCTGACACAGTAGGTGTATGACCCTAGAAAAGTCTCTTAATTTCTGTTTGCTTCAGTTTTCACAACTATGAGGGAGATAATAATATCACTCACCTGACAGGGTTGTTGGGAAGATCAGATCAGATAATATTTGTATAACATGCTTAGTACAAGTGGCTGGCACAGAGTAGGTACTATCTAATTGTTCTTTTTAGTCCAAGATATAAAATATGAATTATAATATTTTCAACATCTACCTCACATAGTCACATATGTGGAATGGGCTTTGTAAATCCTAAAGTGTTATATGTTTATAATTATTATTATCCCAATTCCACTACCTAGAATTGATCATTTCTCTTTCAACTTCCTCATAGCATTTTGTTTGAATCTCTCATTGGACACTCTTAAGTCATTTCATGAGTTACAACCATTTGGTGTATGTGTTCAAACTTCTGTCCTTTAGTGCAACACTTTTTGTGATATCATGCTTACCCTTCTAGACTTTCAGATTATCCCTCTAACTAATTTTGCAATTTCTGTATTTAATGAATTCTTCCCACTGGTACCAGATAGTTACTTATTTTAGTCAAATTATTCTCAATTTTATCCTCCAATTCCTTTAAAACTTCTCAGGTAGGTACTATATTTTCCCAGGGATATGACTACATTTATTTTTACTAAGCTGATGAAAATAGTCTGAGTATTAACTATCTGATAGAATAACAGGAAGTTAGACTTTGAGCTGGAATCTTAGAAGTCATACAGTCCAAGATCTTTATATTACAGATGAGAAAACTGAGTCCAGAGAAGTTAATAGACTTGTACAATGTTATAAACAATGTGTAGGTAACAAATAAACAGTAGTTAATCCTGTATCTCTACCCTATGTATTCGAGGAGATAATTTGTAAGTGGAATTCTTTCCAATATCCACCTTGGTAAAGAGCAAGGCAGAAATTCTATCTGCTTCATGAACTGTACATAGTCTTACTATCTGAGCCTACACTTGGCCCCCAAATCATCAAGGTCTAGTTCTCTTATTGGTTTCTTCCCTTTTATGTATTTCAAGTGATTTTCAAAGTCTTCTTTGTCTCTATAAAGTCATACTTTGTGAATTTTCTTTTTATTACTTGGGCTCTAAATTTTTTATAGTTTTTTTTTTCCCCTACAGAAGCTTTTTTGACTCTAAAAATTAGCCACAAAGGTGTTTTTTTAATCACTTGATCTTGAGTCCCCATTTGACTTTGACTTCGAGGAAGATATCAAAACATCTCCAGGGTCTTTGTGGATTACATCCTTTTAACACGCTACCTTTGAATTTTCTCCACTTTCTACATTTTGTCGACTTCTTTTTCTAAAACTAAGTAAAGACATGAAGGATTTCTTTTTTCCCCACTTCATCTCTCCAGCTGAGATGTTGAATTTATATTGTACCCATGCCTCAACTAAACTTGGTTCCTGAATAAACTTTAAAGTCCAACTCCAGTGTCTTTTCCTTCAGGACTGTTTCCCTGATCCTTATATCTTCTATTAATATTGACCTTTCTCCACCTCAAATCTCATGCAGCTTCCTTCATGTGAATTATACATTTATGTATTATTATTTATTATAACTATCTATGCAAGTATCATGTCACCCTGCCAGAATGTAACTTCCATTAAGTAAGAGTTCATGTCTTTGAATATATGTATCTTCCCTCCCCAACAAACTTAGGTTCTTGACACACTATACACTTAACAAATATTTGTTGGTAATGATGTAAATAATTTCTTTAAACCAATAACCAAATGTCAATATTCATATGACTATCTATGTCACATAAACCTTGTGGGAATCTTATAATCATTAATAGTCAATTTAAATCTGCCTGGGGGCGGAGCCAAGATGGCGGAGAGGAAGCAGCAAGCTGCCTGAGCTCTCCTTCTGTTCCCTCAAAACGAACATTAAATCAAGCCTCTGGACGGATTCTGAAACTACAGAACCTGCAAAGAGACAGAGAGACACAGTCCTCCAACCAGAGATAATTTAGAAGACTTCAGGAAAAGGTCGGTCTGACTCGGGCAAAAGGGAGGCCCAGCGCAGGGCAGCAACCCAGCGCCGAGGGGGTCGGGGCAAGTCAGCAGGAGCTGCGGGCCACAGCCGAACAACTGAGGCTCCCAGAACCTGGCTCAAAAATCTGGTGGCCAAGAAGGACAGTGGAAAAACCTACCTGCACCGGCCGAGAGGGCCACGAACGGCGGGATCAGACGCTGGGGTCTGGCGCCTGGCTGGCCCAGCACAATCAGACAAGAAGTGCAGGGTGGGGGAACTCCACACACCATAAAGTCCTCAGAGTAAAAGCCCGGTCACACAGCACCTATACCCCTGCATAAGAAGCCCAAAACAGGGACCCTGGTGCCCCCAGAGCAGACCTCAACTTAAAGAATAAATAAATAAGCTGCAATAATGAGTAAGAAGCAAAAAAGAGCCCTCTCCATTGAGAGCTTCTGTATCAATAGGGAAGAAGCCAACACAAACTCAGATGAGGACAATAGCCTCAAATTGTCTACATCTGAAGCCTCACAAGGGAAGGTGAATTGGTCTCAAGAACAAAAAGCCTTCCTGGAAGAGCTCAAAAAGGATTTTAAAAATCAATTGCAAGAGGTAGAAGAAAAAATGGGGAGAGAAATGAAAGCAAAACAAAAAAAAACTATGAAAAAAGAATCAGCAGCTTGGAAAAGGAAGCTGAAGAAAACAAAGCCTTAAAAAATTCATTTGGCCAAATGGAAAAAAAGCTGCATAATCTCACTGAAGAAAACAATGCCTTAAAAATTAAAGTGGGACAGTTGGAAGATAAGGAATCCACGAGACTCCAAGAATCAGTCAAGCAGAATAAAAAAAAAATGAAAAAATAGAAGAAAATGTGAAATACCTCATTGGAAAGACAACTGATCTGGAAAACAGATCGAGGAGAGACAATTTGAGAATCATTGGACTGCCTGAAAGCCATGACCAGAAAAAGAATCTAGATACCATATTCCAGGAAATTATTAAGGAGAACTGCCCTGATATCATAGAATCAGAGGATAAAATCATCATTAAAAGAATCCACCGATCACCTCCTGAAAGAGACCCCAAAAGGAAAACTCCAAGGAATATTGTAGCCAAATTCCAGAATTATCAGGTGAAGGAGAAAATACTCCAAGCAGCCAGAAAGAAGCAATTTAAATATCATGGAGCCACAGTCAGGATTGCTCAGGACCTGGAAGCTTCAACATTAAAGGACCACAAGGCTTGGAATATGATGTTCCGGAAGGCAAAGGAGCTTGGATTGCAGCCGAGAATCTATTACCCAGCAAAAATGCGCATTTTCTTTCAGGGGAAAAGATGGACATTTAATGACATTGGGGACTTTCAATCTTTCCTGGTGAAAAGACCAGAACTGAATAGAAAATTCGATCTCAACATACAAGACTCAAGAGAAGTTTAAAAAGGTAAACAGAGGGGGAAAAAAAAGTTACCCTATTAGGTTAAACTGTTTATATCCCTACACAGGAAGATAATACTCATAACTCTTAAGAACTGTAAATGTATTTGGGCAGAGAGAAGGACTTTATATAGAGGGTATAAATATAAATTGTCTTTGATGTGATGATACAAAAGAATTAAGGGGATAAAAAGGGAGTCTATGGGGAGGAGAGGAAAGGGGAGGTGGAATGGGATGAATTATATCATATGAAGAGGTGGAAAAAACCTATTACAATAGAGGGAAAGAAAGGAGGGGGGAACATGGATTCAACCCTATTCTCATTAGATTTGATTCAAAGAGGGAATAACATATACGTTCATTGGGATAAAGAAACTTAACTCATTCTTTAGGGAAACAAAAGGGGAAGGGAAAGGGGGGGACTGATAGAAGGGAGGACAAAAGCAAGGGAGAAAAGGGTAAAGAAAAGAGAGGGGGGTGATAAAAAGGGAGGGCAGATCGGCGGAGGCAGGGGTAAGAAGTAAAACGTCGGTGAGGAGGAATAGGGTGAAAGAAGGGGGGGAAAGTACAAAGGGGGTAAATAGAATGGAGGGGAATAGACAGTCAGTAATAATAACTGTGAATGTGAATGGGATGAACTCTGCTATAAAACGGAAGAGAATTGCAGAGTGGATTAAAAACCAGAATCCTACAATATGCTGTTTACAAGAAACACATTTGAAGCAGAGAGATACACACAGAGTAAAGGTAAAAGGCTGGAGCAGAATATATTATGCCTCAGCTAAAGTAAAAAAGGCAGGGGTAGCAATCCTTATCTCAGACAAAGTGCAGGCAAAAATAGATCTCATTAAAAGAGATAAGGAAGGAAATTACATCTTACTTAAAGGTACTATAGATAATGAAGTAATATCAATATTAAATATGTATGCGCCAAGTGGTATAGCATCCAAGTTCTCAGAGGAGAAGTTAAATGAGTTACAAGAGGAATTAGATAGTAATACTATACTAGTGGGGGATCTGAATCTCCTCCTCTCAGAATTAGATAAATCTAGCCAAAAAATAAATAAGAAAGAAGTGAAAGAGGTGAATAGATTACTAGAAAAGTTAGACATGATAGATGTCTGGAGAAAATTGAATGGGGATAGAAAGGAATATACCTTTTTCTCAGCAGTACATGGCACATTTTCAAAAATTGACCATGTATTAGGGCACAAAAACATCATAGTCAAATGCAGAAAGGCAGAAATAGTAAATGCATCCTTCTCAGATCATGATGCAATAAAAATTACATGTAAGAAAGAGCCAGGGAAAAGTAGAATGAAAATCAATTGGAAACTAAATAATTTCATTCTAAAGAATGAATGGGCCAAACAAGAAATCATAGAAACAATCAATAACTTTATCCAAGAGAATGACAATAATAAGACAACATACCAAAATCTATGGGATGCAGCCAAAGCAGTGCTTAGGGGAAAATTTATAGCTCTAAATGCTTACATGAATAAAAAAGAGAAAGAGGAGATTAATGAATTGGGCATGCAACTTAAAAAGCTAGAAAAAGAACAAATTAGAAATCCCCAATTAGACACTAAATTAGAGATCCTGAAAATTAAAGGAGAAATTAATAAGACTGAAAGCAAAAAAAACTATAGAATTAATCAATAAAACTAAGAGCTGGTTTTATGAAAAAAAACAATAAAATAGATAAAATATTGGTTAATTTGATTAAAAAAAAGAAAGAAGAAAACCAAATTACCAGTATCAAAAATGAAAAGGGTGATGTTACCACCAATGAAGTGGAAATTAAAGCAATAATTAGGAAATATTTTGCCCAACTGTATGCCAATAAATTTGACAATCTAAATGAAATGGATGAATATTTACAAAAATACAAACTGCCCAGGTTAACTGAAGAGGAAATAAAATCCTTAAATAAACCCATATTAGAAAAAGAAATTGAACAAGCTATTAATGAACTCCCTAAGAAAAAATCCCCAGGGCCAGATGGGTTTACGGGTGAATTTTACCAAACATTTAAAGAACAATTAATTCCAATATTATACAAATTATTTGGAAAAATAGGTGAAGAAGGAGTTCTACCAAATTTGTTTTATGACACAAATATGGTGGTGATACCAAAACCAGGCAAAGCAAAAACAGAGAAAGAAAATTATAGACCAATTTCCCTAATGAATATTGATGCTAAAATCTTAAATAAGATATTAGCAAGGAGATTACAGCAAGTGATCACCAGGATAATACACTATGACCAGGTGGGATTTATACCAGGAATGCAGGGCTGGTTCAACATTAGGAAAACTATTAACATAATTAACCACATCAATAAGAAAACCAACCAAAATCATATGATTATCTCAATAGATGCAGAGAAAGCTTTTGACAAAGTACAGCACCCATTCCTAATAAAAACACTAGAGAGTTTAGGAATAGGGGGAGCTTTCCTTAGAATAATAAACAGTATCTACCTAAAGCCATCAGCAAGTATTATATGCAATGGAGATAAATTAGAGGCCTTCCCAATGAGATCAGGGGTGAAACAGGGATGTCCATTATCACCCCTATTATTTAATATTGTCCTAGAAATGTTAGCTTTAGCAATCAGAGAAGAGAAAGGAATTAAAGGAATTAGAATAGGCAAGGAGGAAACAAAACTATCACTCTTTGCAGATGATATGATGGTATACTTAAGGAATCCTCGAGAATCAAGTCAAAAATTACTTGAAACAATTAACAACTTTAGCAAAGTAGCAGGATATAAAATAAATCCACATAAATCATCAGCATTTCTATACATGACCAACAAAGTCCAGCAGCAAGAGATAGAAAGAGAAATTCCATTTAAAGTAACGGTAGGTAATATAAAATACTTGGGAGTCTACTTGCCACAACAAACCCAGGAACTCTATGAACACAACTACCAAACACTCTTCACACAAATCAAATCAGATCTAAATAATTGGAAAGATATCAATTGCTCATGGATAGGCAGAGCTAATATAGTAAAAATGACAATACTGCCTAAATTAATTTACTTATTCAGTGCCATACCAATCAGGCTACCTAAAAATTATTTTATACAGCTAGAAAAAATAATAACAAAATTCATCTGGAAAAACAAAAAATCAAGAATATCCAGGGAAATAATGAAAAAAAATTCACAGGAAGGTGGGTTAGCGGTACCAAACCTGGAGCTTTACTATAAAGCGGCAGTCATCAAAACTATCTGGTACTGGCTAAAAAATAGAGTGGTAGATCAATGGAATAGGCTAGGCTCAGGAAATGCAGTAGTAAATGACACTAGTAATGTAGTGTTTGATAAACCCAAAGACTCCAGCTTCTGGGATAGGAACTCAGTATTTGACAAAAACTGCTGGGAAAACTGGAAGATAGTATGGCAGAAATTAGGCATAGACCAACATCTTACACCTTATACTAAAATAAGGTCAAAATGGATACATGATTTAGACATAAGAGGTGATACCATAGGTAAATTAGGAGAGAAAGGAATAGTGTACCTATCAGATCTTTGGAAAGGAAAACAGTTTTTGACCAAACAAGAGATAGAGTATATTATAAAATGCAAAATGGATGATTTTGATTATATTAAATTAAAAAATTTTTGTACAAACAGAAGCAATGCATCCAAAATTGGAAGGGAGGCAGAAAGCTAGGAAACAATTTTTGAGGCCAGTGCTTCTGATAAAGGCCTCATCTCTAAAATATATAGGGAATTAAATCAAATTTATAAGAATCCAAGTCATTCCCCAATTGAGAAATGGTCAAAGGATATGAACAGGCAGTTTTCTGATGAAGAAACCAAAGCTATCTATTCCCATATGAAAAAATGCTCTAAATCTCTAATGATTAGAGAGATGCAAATTAAAACAACTCTGAGGTACCACCTGACACCTATCAGATTGGCTAAAATGACAAAAAAGGAAGATAATAAATGTTGGAGAGGCTGTGGGAAAATTGGAACACTAATGCATTGTTGGTGGAACTGTGAGCTGATCCAACCATTCTGGAGAGCAATTTGGAATTATGCCCAAAGGGTGATAAAGCTGTGCATACCCTTTGACCCAGCAATCCCACTTTTAGGTCTTTTGCCCAAAGAAATCATGGAAGGGGGAAAGGGACCCACATGTACAAAACTATTTATAGCTGCTCTTTACGTGGTAGCAAGGAATTGGAAGTTGAGGGGGTGCCCATCAATTGGGGAATGGCTGGACAAGTTGTGGTATATGAATACAATGGAATACTATTGTGCTGTAAGAAATGATGAGCAGGAGGAGTTCAGAGAAACCTGGAGGGTCTTACGTGAGCTGATGATGAGTGAGATGAGCAGAACCAGAAGAACATTGTGCACAGTATCATCAACATCGAGTGTTGACCTACTGTGATGGACTATATTCTTCTCACCAATGCAATGGTACAGAAGAGTTCCAGGGAACTCATGATAGAAGAGGATCTCCAAATTCAAGAAAAAAAAAGAAAGAAAGAACTGTGCAGTATAGATGCTGATTGAACCATATTATTTCTTTTGTTTTGGGTGCTGTTGTTTTTTTTTTTTTTTCTATTTTGAGGTTTTGCATCACTGCTCTGATTCTTTCTCTTGTAACAGGATTAATGCAGAAATAGGATTAATGTTATTATGTGTATATATATGTGTGTGTGTATATATATATATCTATATGTATATGTATAGAGATATATAGATATAACCTATATCAGATTACCTGCTGTCTAGGGGAGGGGGGAGGGAAGGGAGGGAGGGAGAAAGATCTGAAATTGTAAAGCATGTATGGGCAGAAGTTGAGAACTATCTTTGCATGTAACGGAAAAAATAAAATACCTCATACATTAAAAAAAAAAATAGTCAATTTAAATTATCCAGGCCAATGATAGGAACCTTTAGAGCTGACTAATCCAAGAGAGGAGTAAGCTGTCATAAAGCCAACAATCAGGATCCTTTCCTACTACTGCCCTGACAGATTCTTTTCCAATCATTCTCCAACTCCAATGGTTTCTAAAGTTATAAATGCTACCATTCAGAAAGTGACCATTTCCCAAGGCTACTTTTATGCTATTATTGAATAATTCATTTTTCCTCTTCTGTATTTAGTCCACTGTATTCTGCTTACAATCCAACTGAACTCTGTGCTGATTGGCACAGAACACAGTGGCCCAAGGTTGGGAATATCTGTTCCCTCTCTAAGTAATTTAACAAGGAAGGTCCTTGCAGGCTATTACATGTGATCAGGAATATTGGGAGACCCAAATGAGAATGGGTATAAAGAACACTGTAAAACCTAAAATGCTACATAAATGCCAAGGATTATGATTAATATACGGTCAACAGTCCTATATTTTAGTGATGATTAGTTCATTCCCTGAGCCTTTTATTAGATTCTCATTGAACTCGGGCAAAATTTATAAAACAATACTGAGGTGTGCTGGTAAATGTTTAACAATTGAACTTAGAAAAAAATGGATACACATACACTTTTAAGTTTAATCTGCATTATTAACACATTCTTGTCTTGACAATCAAAAAAACAATAAATCAAGCTCTAATTTGTAGCAATAACTTCTTTCTGAGGTATAAATCCTATAAATTTAACATTTATCTATTGCAAGCTGATTAGAGCTAGTTCTAGCATATCACTATATATTTTTCAAATGAAAGATTAATCACAGAGGAGATATACAAAAATGCAATTTTTTGTTGATTCCTATCATTAGTTTATTTTTTTTAAATAGAGTCAAAGGGTATTTCCTATGGTAGCTGTAAACTGATCATTATAATAGGTCTGGTATCCTACCTACAGTGCCAAAAACATTGTCTCATACACTTATTAATTGTGTAATCCTGAAGATGACCTTTAACTTTTGTATTCAGAAGACTTGGGTTTAAATTCTGGTCATGTCACTTATTACTTGTGTTAACTTGAGAAGGTAATTTAAATTTTTTAGGCTTAAGTTTCCTCATTTGTTAAATGAGTAAGTTGACTAGATGAACTCTAAAGGTTCTCTCCCTTTCTCTGAACTCCTGAGCCTATATGGTTGCTCTAGATGGATACTAAGGTCTCTTTTTACTCATAATCTAGGACACTATAATCCTTTTTCAGTTTAATTCAATTCAATTAGACATAAATATCCATTGACTACTCTATATCACACATTTAGTAGAGTCTAGAGATTCAGACAAAAAAAGAAAATATGAGTTCCTGCCCTCAAGGAGCTGACATCCCACCAGGTGGAATTTTATTGATAAGGAAGCATCCAAGACCAGTGGTAGGTTAGAAAGTTGGGCTCTTTGTTACTGAGTAATTAGTACTGGGAAAAGAATTAAATTGTCTAGCTTCGAAGTCAGTCAGATTCTATTATGTATAATGGAGGAATAACCCTGACCCAACTTAGAAGAAACTCTTGGGGCAGGTATGGAAAAGTTCCACAAATGTACTAGAGTATTTTATAAGTTTTTAGAAGTCATGACCTAGAAGAACTAATTGCCTATTTCTATTAATTTATATTGTATTTAGTTATTTAGTATGAAGTATTTAGTGTATATATATGTGTGTGTGTGTGTGTGTGTGTATACACACACACACACACACATACGTACATTTCTTTATTTTTCTTGTCAGATTATGAATTAGTATAGAGACCAGATATTTTTATTATCCATTTGACATTGTGCCTGTGCACATAACATCATGTTTAAATAAATAAATAATAAACAATAAACAAATGTGAATCCATGTGTGGAGGAGCATGTGTATATGCGTGTATGTGTACATACATAAATAGAAGATAGTGGATTGATAGGGGGCATTGGGATGAGAAAGACAGTAAAACTTTGGTTCAAGTCATGCTTTTGGACTTCTCAGATCAACACCCTAAATCTCTTAAGTTGTAGAAGAATTACAAAGTAGCTTGAAGGAGTTTCCACACTTTAAATTTCCATATGCATGCATATGTATGACAGCACATATGTACATATATCTGTACATGTATATATAAGTATACATGCAGCACATGCACATATAATTATAATATAGGCATAATATACAAAAACTGCAGGGGTATATCAATGTCAATTTTATTTCTACCAAGTCGAATAATTTACAACTTGACAAGCAAGGTCCTTTTTTAGAAAAGTGGTTTTAATAGTGGTATAGATCTCTCTTTATCTTTCCCTTAGTGCTTCTATCTCATAATTACCCATTACCCCCTTATCTTTCTTTACTTTATCTTCAGCAATCTCATTAGCTACCATGGTTTCCATTTTTATCTCTCTTAAAATGTTCAACAAATCTATAAATCAAGGCTTTACCACTTTCTTTAGCTTTAGTTGCTCTAATCAAGGAACTATTAAACAATTTAACCTGAGTTTCCCATAGGCATCTCATACTCAACATCTCCAAAACAACTCATTATTTTCTCCCCAGAAACCTACCACTCTTCTTCACTTAACTATTCTTGTCAAGGGTGAGTTACTTTTTTTTTTTTTTTGGTTTCTTCGGCATTTAGGTTTGTGTAGTTATTGTGCAAACAGTTTAATTGGTATTGTTTACTTTGTACTATATTAGTTCATATAACTCTATGATTTTCTGAATTAATCGCACATATTTCTTACAATACAGTAGAACTCTATTACATTCATGTACCACTAAGTGGTTAGCCATTCCCCAATTGACAGGCATCTACTTTTTTTCCAATTCTTAGCTATCACAAAAAGTGCTGCTATAAACATTTTTGATTACATGGGGAATTTTTTTCTTTTAGGTAAGCCCAGTAATGGAATCTCTGTTTTAAAGTGTATGAGCATTTTAGTCATTTTATTTTCATAATTCCAAATTATTTTCCAAAATTATTATACCACTTCACAACTTCACAAAGCTTTAGCATGCCCTTCTTCCTGCAACCCTACACTATTGACTGTTGTCAGTATTGTTTTTTTCCATTTTTTGCCACTTCCCAGAGTGTGGAGTGAAACATTAGGGTTTTCTTTTCTATTTCTGTTTGTATTAGTGATTTAGAGCATTTTTTTCAAGTAATGGTAAATACTTGGAAATTATTCTTTTGAGAACTCTGTTCATATACTTTGATCACTTAATTATTTGCATTTTATACAAATAAATCATTTCCCTTCTCCTAGATGAATTAATGTTGTCTTTATAGTTTTTTTTTCCCAATTACATGTAAGGTAATCAATTTTATCTTTTGTAATTTTCTCTATTTTGTTTCATCAAGAATACATCTTTCACCCATAACTGTGAAAGTTATATTATCTGTTTCTCTATATTTTTTTACAGTATAATCTTTAATATTAAGGTTACAAATCCATGTAGAACATATTGTGGCCTGTGCTATCAGGTATTGGTCTAAGCCTAATTTCTGCCAAACTACTTTACAATTTTCCCAGAAGAGTATCATATGGGGAAATTTGTCCTAGGTAACTTATGTCTTCTACTTTATGAAACATTGGTTTATTGAGTTCTATTTTTTTTTTACTTAATCTTCCTCATTTACTCAATTGCAGCAGCCTATCTCTTTATTCTCTAAACCAATACCAGATGGTTTTCATGGTTGCTTTTCTATAATATTGTTTGAGATCTGAAAATGCTGTTTCCCCTTCATCCTAACTTTTTCGTTTCCTTTTATATTCTAAATCATTTGCTTTCTCAAATAGATTTTGTATTATTTTATAAAGTTCTGTAAAGTATCTCCTAAGTAATTTGATTTGTATAATATTAAAAGTATAAATTAATTTTGCCAGTATAATCACTTTTTTAATATTGCCATACCCTAGCCATGAGAACAGAATTTTCCTCTAGATATCTAAGTTACCCTTTTATTCTTTAAGGAGTGCTCTAGGGGGTAGCTAGGTGGCACAGTGGATAAAATACCAGCCCTGGATTCAGGAGGACCCGAGTTCAAATCTGGCCTCAGACACTTGACACTTACTAGCTGTGTGACCCTGGGCAAGTCACTTAACCCTAATTGCCCCACAAAAAAAGATGCTCTATAATTGAATCTATCTCTTTCTCTAGCTATATCATCTCTATGTCTATCCAATCTCTAATCTCTATCTCTGTCTATCTCCAGGACTATATCTATATTTATCTCTATCATCTATCTACCTATTTATCTATCTATCATGTATGTATGTATGTATGTATGTATGTATCAATCTATCTGGTTTGCTAGAACTACTTCCTTTTATTATATTGCAGTATTTAAAATACCCATATGGTCTTCTGATAGTTTGAATATTTTATGTTTTGTTTTGTTTTGTTTTTTTGGTGAGGCAATTGGGGTTAAGTGACTTGCCCAGGGTCACACAGCTAGTAAGTGTCAAGTGTCTGAGACAGGATTTGAACTCAGGTCCTCCTGAATCCAGGGCTGGTGCTCTATCTACTGCACCACCTAGCTGCCCCGAATATTTTATGGTTTTGAAGGCATCCCTCTATATTGTGTTCTCAATTTGGTTAGCAGATAACTATGTATAATGTGTACTGATTTTTCTGTTATTTTACCTTGTTCATTTGCTATTTTATTGATTTGATTTTGAGCTTTCTTCTTTTTAATCAGATTCAATAAAGGTTTATAAATTTTATTATTGCATTTATTATTATACACTAACACTGGAATACTATAATTATCTATAATAATCATAATATAATACTATATTAATTATTATACACTAATACTATATTATTAAAATAAATTATATGCAAAAATAATTTTGTTATAAATATATTCATTATGTATTATATTCAGACATTATTTATACAAGCAATTCAGAACCTGCTTTTTCCAATACCAGCAGTTGAAAACTTTGTAGTACTGGTGCTTCTGGATTGCATCACCAAGTAGATTTTTGCTCCTGAAGCACTGTGGCTGGCCTGACTGTTGAGGTTTGAGCAAAGTTTCTCAGCCTCAAGCTAGGGTCTCTTTGGCACTGGAAAGAGTAAAGGGGGGAGGAGGTACTGGGGTGGATTTTGATGTAAACTTGTGTTATGTACTTGGGTCTGGTAATATGACCTTATTGCTGGTAAAATGGGAAAATGGAAGAGGGGTGCTAAATGATCTTAGGGACAGTGAGCATTAGGTCATGTTTTTTTTTTTTAATCTTTTGAATTCTAGGTGTTCTAAACCACAGAAACACCTGAAGTTGCTTTATCTTTGATGCATAATTTCTGCTTTAAAGATATTTGAGAGGTTGTGAGATCAGAGAAAAGGTCTAATCTGCCATCTTATTGTTCATAGGACTTAGAAGTCCATCTGGGTTTTCTACCTCAGTCATAATCTTACCTCTTCCCTGTTCCACAAATTGATGTCTTATTAATTCTACTTTTACAACATTTCTCTTTAGACCTCATCACCTCCTTCACTGTCAATATTCTAATAAGCCTCCTCTTGAGAATAATAGGATCAAGGATCTAGAGTACATGAAAGGGATTAATTTGAGCTCAGTCTAGAAAACTAGATTGGTTCTAGATTATATGAGACTTTAAATGACTAATAGAGAAGTCTGTTTTTTTTTTTTATTATGGAGAGGAAAAAAAGAAGACATCAATTCTAACTCCCTCATCATAGAGATGAGGAAAATGAAGCAAGTTTGGTTAAATGAATTGCCCAAGGACACCCAGGGAACAAGAATTAGAATTAGAATTTGAAACCAAGTCCTTTTTACTCCAAAGACAGTTTCTTTTCCCACTCTGTCTTTCTCTCTTTCTTTTTCAGTGTTCTTTCTGATGTACCAATACAACTTCCAGCTGGTTTCACTGAAGTAGGTTTTTCTCCTCTGTCTAATGTATCTTCCATGTAGCTCCCAAACTGATATTCCTAAAGGACAGGTCTAGCCATGTCAACGCCTGCTTAAGAAGTTATTGACTCTATGATAAAATACCAAATTCTCTACTGGCCATTTAAAGTATTACATAATCCCCCTTATGTACTGTATAGTTCATTGTATAGATGTCCTCCTAGCTCTTATATACAAACCAGTCTAAATCCTGGCTCATGTGTGAAGTGTACTTTCTTCCCGTCTCTGTTACTGTAGTTCAGCTTAAGAGACAGCTCAAGGGGGGCAGCTAGGTGGCGCAGTGGATGAAGCACTGGCCTGGAGTTCAGGAGGACCTGAGTTCAAATCCAGCCTCAGACACTTGACACTTAACTAGCTGTGTGACCCTGGGCAAGTCACTTAACCCTCATTGCCCTGCCCAAAAAAAAAAAAAAAAGACAGAGAGAGAGACAGCTCAGGATATTATTTTTTGATTCTTTCAATTATTATTATGTCCTTTTCCCTCTCCCTCCAAAAAAATGCATTTTATTTCCTTTTCACATATTTTATTTTTTCCTTTTTGTGTACCTGTCATTTCTCCCCAGGAGAAAGTAAACTTCTTGAACCAGTCTATTTTCATTTTTCTTCTTTCTATTTCTAGTACAGTGCCTTGATTAAGCACTTAATAAATGGCTATTAAATTTAAATAAATTAAATTAGTGCTCTCCTTGAAGCCTTCCTTTTTGCCTAACAATTGCATGACTCCTTTGTTCAGAATGACCCACCCTATTTTGTTGAGTTAAATGCTAGGTTAAATTCATCTCCTGTTATTGTTACTTTTGAATAAATTTAGTGAAATCCAGAAATACTTTGATTAATTAACTGTTTCAGCTATTTTTCAGTATATCATAACAATATTTGTAATAATTGTTGATACTTTTCAGACTAATTTTTCATACAGAAGGAGTTCAGGTACCCTGCTTTCATCCAAACTCCACATTGAATGTCACATCAATGAGATGAGATTTACCTACCTTAGCTGATATTTTCTTTCCTGGCTGTATCCTATGATTTGGTTAGCTTCACTGGAAGCAGATTTTGTTACAATTAATTGGGGAAAAAAATCTTTGTAGCAAGTAGATCTAATAAAGTTTTGAAAGTCAAGTAACTGATAGAAATTTGAAGAGGCAACATAAGACAAAGAGCTGCCATCACAGTCTGCGGATTTGGGTTCAATCTACACATTATCCATTGTCTATCACTCTGTCTCTGTCTCTGTCTCTCTCTCAGGTGGCCTTGGGCAAATTATTTAACCTCTTAGTGCTCCAAGCAATTCTCTTCCATAAGGGATTCTTAACTTTTATGAGTATCATGGTCTCCTTTGTGATTATGGTGAAGCCTAAGGACTCCTATTCAAAGTAATGTTTTAAAATGTAAATAAAATATATAGGATTAAAAGAGAAAAACAATTATATTGAACTATGGTTATACATACACAAACACATATATATGTGTTTGTATATGTACATACACACAAAACAATGACATTGAACTAGTGTTTTTTATATGTATATACAGAGTATATGCATACATAAACATGTATACATGTATATCGGTGTATCTATATGTATATACATGTATATGCATGTATGAATACACATATTTTCCTGGACCCAGATTAAGAGCACTTGCTCTGACTGTAAGCTGCTTTGAAGATGCCTAGAAAAAATGGAATTATACTTAAAAAAAAAAAGCCACTCAATGTTAATAGTCTTTGACCAGAAATATAACTGCTGTATGGCTGTTACTGTTGAAGTACATAGAGCATTGGATCTGGAGTCTTGAAGACTGGATTTCAAATCTGGCTTCAGACATTAACTCTGTGACCTTGTATAAGTCATTTAATCCTGTTTGGCTCAATATTGTTATTTGTAAAATGATCTGGAGAAGGAAATAGCACACCATTCTAGTATTTTTGTCAAGAAATCCCCCAATGGGATGGCAAAGTGTTGGATATAAGTGAAATTGACTGAACAGCAATAACATAACTACCATACCCATATAATGTCAAAGACAAAGGGAAAGGCCCATATATACATCATTATTTAGAACATCAGTCTTTTTAGTAACAAGGAATTGAGTGGTGGAGGCCATATTGGTGGGAATGACTGAACAAGTCATGACCTTTAGATATAGCAGAATGTTATTTTTTATAAAATATTAACAAAAATAATTCAGACTTGGAACAATTTTAAACTGCTGATGCAGAGTGAAGTTAAGCAGAACCAAAAAAGACATCTTTTGCAATAATAACAATAAAAGAAAAAAAAGCAAAGTTGAAAGCCTTCAGAACTCTGATTAATGCAACATCTAATTGTGACTTTAGTGGCTTGATGAAAAATAATTTCTTCTGCCTCTTAGCAGAAAGGTGATTAATTATAGGGCAGAATGAAACAAACATTTTAAAATATGGCTAGGGCGTCGATGTGTTTTACTTGACAATATTTGTTATAAAAGGGAGACTTCTACTGTGGAATAGAAGAAGTCACTTGAATGTGGCAGTGGTGTTAACAAAAGGTAGCATGAATACAATAAAATTTTAAATAGATTCTATAGTTCTCCTTGCTTTGTCACCCCAAGATAAGTAGAAGACATAATAGGATCTTCTACTTATTCTTTTCTTCTCTTAGGAAAACACTTATAACAGAAGTAAAAATGTGTGATGACTTTTGATTCTGTTTATTTAAGTTTGAACCAGGTAAAACTTGACCAAAGTGAAAAAAAAAGACAGACATCCTTATAAAGACTGATCTTCAAATCACAGCCATCACAACCATTTATTCTTCTTGTTATTATATCACAGTATTTTTCTAATAAAGTTCTCTTCCCCTAACCTACTCAGTATACCCAATGAATCTTCTCTTGTAACAAAGAAAAAAATAAAGTTATACTATGAAACCAAACTAAATATTGTCTCTATATGTAACATTCCACAATCCACAGTTCCCCACCTCTCCTGAAAGGAAGGAGGTTTTCTTCCTTTTCTCTTTTCTGGGTGAAGTGTGCAGATCTGCCAATTTTAAAGAAAGGTTCATAATTCCTTGTGCATTCTGACCACCTGTTCCAAGGTATAATGTTTGGCATTTTAGCATGTCTTACATGACTGTCACCAGGACTTTTGATGACATTCAGAGTACCCATTTACATGAAAAATTGTTCTATGGGATCAAAAGAGACTCTCCCTTCAGTATAATTTAAATCTTGAGAAACTTCTTTAGTAATTGCAAGTTCAGACCAGTAGATGATAGTTTATTCAGATAAGCCAGTATTCAGCACAGCCTTGTATAAATAGATAATAAATAATATTCATTTGAATTGAAATGAATTGAATAGACTTTTTTTAAGAGACCACCACTTAGGTAATATGCTAAACACTAGGCATAGAAATGTGAAAAAGGAAGGCCTCCATTAAGGAGTTTTTCATCTATAAAGACAAGCTATTTCTTCTGATTCTGAAACCTACTAACTATGTGATTTAGATAAGACATTTAGCTTCATTTTCCTTATCTACAAAATTGTTATGAGACTAAAATGACAGTAGAGACCAAGGTGTTCTCTCTCTCTCATCTCTTTTTCTCTCTGTGTATATCTTTCTCTTTCTTTTTCTCTCTATAGCCTATATCTATTACATTCATATATACATACATGAACACACATAAAAACAAACATATATAAATATATATATACACACATATGCACAAAGACTATAAATATATATATATGTATATATATGTATATATATGTATATATATATGTGTATGTGTGTATATATATACATATATATATAAAATCTCCCACCCCCCCTTATTACTTAGCACAGAACCTTGAATTTAGGGAATTTTGCATAAGGTTCAAATTCTTAATCTAAATGTAGGCAGCAGCTAGGTGACATATGTCTGTGAATTTATTGGTGTTTGGGAGCTCCCAGGAAAGAACTTTCCTTGCCAGTGTTAGAAAGTCAGCCATCAACATTTATTAAGTATCTAATTTGGAGCAGCTAGGTGGTACAGTATATGGAGTAACAGGCCTGGAGAAAGGAAGACTCATCTTCTAGAGTTCAAACTTAGCCTCAGATACTTACTAGCCATGTGACCTTGGACAAGTCACTTTACCCTGTTTGCCTCAGTGTCCTCATGTATAAAATGAGCTGGAGAAGGAAATGGTGAATCTCTCCAGTGTTGTTGCCAAGAAAACCCCCAATGGTGTCAAAGTGTCAGACATGACTGAAATCAACTGAATAAGATCAACAACAACAACAACAACAACAACAACATTTTGTGCTTGGCACTATGCTAAGTGTTTAGGAAACAAAAAGAGGCAAAAGATAGTCTTTGCCCTCAAGGAGCTGACAATCTAATGGAGGAGACAATAAGCAACAGATATGTGCAATATGCACATCAGAGATGAAACAAACTAGAGATAGAATAATTAACAAATAATTAACTGAGGGGAAACACTAGCATTGAGAGGTTGGGAATAGTTTCCTGTAGAAGATTAGATTTTAGTTAGGACTTAAGGAAGTCAGGGAATCCAGGAAGCAGAAATGAGGAGGAAGCCTGTTTCAGGCATTTGGTACAGCCAGAGGAAATGCCCGGAGCCTAGAGATGGAGTGTCTTGTTCTTGGAAATGCAGAACCCAATGTCATGGGATTGAATATTATGTGTCATTAAATAAGATGTATGAACACTGGAAAAGTAGGAGGAAGCTATGTTATAAAGGACTCTAAACATCAAATAAGGATTTTGTATTAGGTCCTGGAGGAAATAGGAAGTCACTCGTGTTTATTGGGGGATAGGGATGGGGGTGTGTGTGGATTGGCAGGAGGAGAGACTTGAGGCAAGCAAACCCACCATTATACTATTGAAATACTCTAAGCATTAATTGTTGAGTACCTGCACCAGAGTGGTAGCAGTGTCAGGGAAGAAAAGGAGGCATATTTAAGAGATTGATGCAAAAATGAATTTGACAGGCCTTGGCAATAAATAGATATGGGTGCTGGTGATAAAAGATAGCAAGATATCAAGAATGATACCTAGTTTGTGAATCTGAGGAACAGAGAAGATAATGGAGAGAATTTATGGGGTGGGGGGAAAATAATGAGTTCAGCCTTAGACATTTTGAGTTAAGATGTCTACTAGGAGCCTAGTATGAGAAAGGTAGTTGGAGATAGACTGGAAGGTGGCACAGAGTTTGTGACAGTATAGGTAGATCTGAGAGTTATCAGTATGGAGATGGTAATGAAATCTTGGGAACTGATAAGTAAACTTCAACAAGTGAAGTAATATAGAGGGAGCAGAGAAGAGGGCCCAGCACAGAATTATGTGGGATACCTGCAGTTGGGGTGTATGATCTAGAAGAGGATCTAGCAAGAGATTCTGGCCACAGAGCATTGTCTGGGATCATTGAAGCATCAAAGCCTTGGTTAGAGTAACATAATTAGAATGTGATAGATTTAGGACTTGAACTAAGCTCTTCCTAATTTGGAAGCCAATTCGCTCTCGTTCTTCCTCCTGCTCTCACTCTCGCTCCTTGGCTCTCGCTCCTTGGCTCTCTCTCCCTGGCTCTCTCTTTCTCCCTCTCTACCCCCCCCCTTTGCACTTAGAAATATTTTGAGTGCACAGACAATATGAAAATATTTCAACATACATTTACTTTACATCATAGCATCATATGTGAAAATGAAGTAAGAGTACTTGAAATGAAAATGTCTATAATGTTTAAGATATATTTTTTAAAAGAAGGCTTTTAAGAGAATAAATTATCAACTTTAACTCACCAAGTGGAATTATTCAACAGGTACATTTAGTGTAATTTTCTCTAAGATGACTTTGATTTTTTTTATGGAGGCATTATTATATGCTAAAATGATTAACAACTGAAGACATACAAGCAATGTATGGGCTTTGTTTTAAATCCAAAATAAGAGACTGTAAGTACCTCATTAAATTTGATAAATACAGGTAAAGAATTTCCCTTACCATTAGATTTCACTTCTAGGGAAATAACTCAACTTGCATTTCTAGTTCGGCTTGAACTCAGATAACAAACCATAAATGGCTTCCTGGTTTTCTTTTTCATATCTTTGGTATTTCAGATTGTTATATGAATAGAAAAAAGAGGTGTCTAAGAAAGATGTTATAGAGATTTCAGGTTTAGTGCTGTTAGTACTGTTTTCTTGGGGTGGTAACATTAGGAAAATTTCTTATGAGATTACCTCTTCATTATTCTGTCTTTTGAGGGTTTTTTACCAGAGCAAATAAGTGAGTTGTAGAAGTCTCAGAAAATCCAGAGAAAGCAATACAGTATGATGTAGAATCCTGAATCATAAGCTGGGGTACCAAGATGCAAGTCCAGATTTACTTATATGTAAATTCATATCTCCAAAGGCAGAGCATGACAAGAAATTTCTAATAAAAGCTGTGGTGGTGGAGGAGGTACTATTGTAGTACTGAAAATGTAGTGGACTCAGGGAGATAAAATATCTGGGTTCAAGCTCTGCCTCTGGACATATACTAGATGTGTGCCATTGGGGAAGGTACTTTTCCAGCTCATTTGTAAAACAGAAATAATAACATTTGCATTGCCTACCTCACAGGGTTATTGTCAGGATAAAATGAGAAAATAGATGTAAAGCACTTTGCAACTATAATGGATTGTAAGATTAATAGATGGCATAGAGTCATGGAATCACAGATGCTCAGAGTTAGAAGAAAGAGCAAAGCAGTTTGATGACAGAAAGGTTTCCTTTTCAAATCGATGTCAAAGTAATTTCTCATACAGACATGCCAGAGTTTGAGGATAATATAGCCAATGTGGGATAAGGCAAACATCCTTGGAAAGACTGAGTAGTTTAATAAAATGTACTAATGGGAGGAGTTGTATTCATAAAAATGACAAAAAGTACTGATTTTTCCCAGGTAGCTTACCTACTCCTTTACAGATTATTTCAATCACTGCGGGAAGGTTTCAAAGGAAGCTTTAAATGAAGATGAATGAAAAGTATGAAATACCAGCATGCTCTTCTGTTGCTTCTATATTTTGGTTTCATGCTGCATTTATTTCTGATATGGCTCTGTGCAAGTAATCTAAAGCACATGAAGATGTAATTAGGGCTATAGACATCTTCCCATTATGAAAAATACCTTTTCTCTAGAAACCTTTCTAATGCTGAATCCATACATTATTTTGATATAAATCCTTCCTATACTTATATTCTTTGAGATTTATTAAATTTGTTGTAATTTACATGATGAAATTATGAAACAACATTCCCTAGACATCTTTGCTGACATGTAAGAAGTATACCTATATAAACAAAACCCTGAATATTGAGAAATAGACTTTTCATTTTAATTGCTTTTAATATATACTAAGATGGAAATCCCAGTTCCATTAAGTTGCCTACCATGTAATTTCCCAATGTAAAAGTAAGCCTTCAGGGCAATAATTCCCATCAGCACCATTGAATTTGACTAAAATAATTGACATTACTATAACAAGTGTTTTAAAAAATGATTCTATTCTGTCACAAAGAGTTTTTATTAGAAAATACTATACTGGGTACTGTTATTATTTATTATGTTTTTAATTATAAGAGAAGGTAGAATCATAGTATGCTTCAGTAAATACTATAACCTGAAAATGTCACTAAGGAGAAATAATGGTTGTGTTGTTAACTCATACATTTAAGTTCATGTTGATATTAATTCCTCTTGTACTCCTATTCTTTATGATTTATTCATTTTTCTCTAAATTATGTGTTGTAATTACAAAGTTACATTCCCTAAACATTTTTGTTGTTATTAAACTATACTAAACATTTGTTTCACTAAATTGAATGGTTAGTCCTCAAATCAGATTAGGTGGACTCACTATCATACTTTATTATCTGCCTGGGGCGTGGTGATGGTGGTATACAACCAGAATGTCCTTGATTACTAGGTTTCTTACAGGAAGGAGATGCAGATCTATATTACCTTAAAAGGAAATTGATCTGCAGTTGTCCCACGAGATCCCCCCAGAAAGGGCTATGATCAAAGCTGTTCTATCCTTTGCAAGACAAAGCAACAGAATGTGTTGATAAGTTTCGGGTTGGTCATAGAAAAATATGTTTTTCTATGGGATACATTTTTATGTGATTTTCAAGGGTAGGAAATAATTCAAAAAGTTTTGCACTATAACATTTTCTGTTGACCAATATATAGAGATGTATCTGTTTATAATGGAGAGAGGGAGAGGGAGAGAGGGAGTCAGTCAAACTACAAGCTACACCTAAGCCTTGGATTCTTTGGTTGATGTACATATGCTTTAGTCCCTAAGCATCTTCAAAAGCAAAGCCCTATATTGTTCTGATGCACTTTTCCCCCCTGCATAACCTGGGTGTGGCACTATTAGGCAAGATGTGTTATCCACATCCTACACTTCTCTTTCTAAGCTTGTTTATTCAAATGTAGTCTGGCAAGTCAGAGGACAGTGCATGGCTGGGGGAGGGCTGAGGAGCTTCCTAGAGAGAGAGTGATGCATACTGCTTCAATTTACTCTCAGGGACCTAGATATAAGCCTGATGCTGGGGTGTGAGGGGAATATACTCCTACTAATTGCCACTGTAGGTTTCAAACTCATACAAGTACACAGATAAGTCATATTGTCACCAGTAATTCTTTTTTTTTTTTTGCGGGGCAATGGGGGTTAAGTGACTTGCCCAGGGTCACACAGCTAGTACGTGTCAAGTGTCTGAGGTGGGATTTGAACTCAGGTACTCCTGAATCCAGGGCCGGTGCTCCATCCACTGCGCCACCTAGCTGTCCCCACCAGTAATTCTTAAATAAGATATTTCACTGAAAAGGTTAAAGTAACAATAATCGTAATGTGATATTTATTCACCAGAAAGCAAAACCATGATTTAGGAGAAAACATATTAGTCTACCTATAAACCTGGATCATACTCTCCAACCTTGTGTCCACTCTGTCCAGAGGGGAGAGAGTGACCAAAAACTTAGAGAAACTTATAAGTGTGTGACGAGAGTAGGGAAATCAACGTACCCGGAATAACTCACAGATATAGATTATGAGGTTGGAAGTCTGGTGTTTCTCTGGGAAACCATTTACAGTATAATGCAAATCACCTACTCTTGAGCCTCTTAGTTCCCCTGCTGGGCAAATCCACTTCTCTGCTATTCCTATGATTTAGTGTTAAGCTGTTTTAGCACACAGCATCATTACACTTATTCAGTGAAATATCATCTTTAAGCCAAAGTGAGGTCTTCAGTTTTCTAGGTCTGCTTTCTTGTCTGGATGCTGCAGCAGTATTAAGCTATTAGAGTGAAAAGCAATTCCCTTAAGCCAAAAAACAAAAACAAAAACAAAAACAAAAAAACCAAAACAAACCAAAACAAAAAAAACCCACAAAACTCCTTAGATCCCTTCTCTAGACTCTTAGAAGTTTAACTGTTTCAACTTGTAGATGGCATCAAAGAGCAATACCGATAAATCTAGCTGTTTTTTCCTAAAGCAAAATGATTCTGCATTTTCCAGTCAGCTCCCAGAAGCTACAGAGCTTTCTTATAATCAAAACAGTTCCCATCTGTACAGCTTGTCCATTCTCAGCTTCCAAGGTATAGCTAGCAATAAAAATAGATATAGTCAGCTATACTGCAGAATTCTATTTTCTCGAATGAGTTTCCAGTGACTATAGAGCTTTGCCCCATTAATCTCAGAAATTACAGAATATATCTTGCTCCTATTATCTGTGCCAAATGGCTCCATCCAAAGCAGTCAACAAGCACTTATTAAGATACTGTACTAAGTAAAATGGACAAAAAGAAAGGTGAAGCCATGATCTTTGCCTTCAAGGAGCTCACATTCTAATGGGGAAAACAACATGCAACTATTTGTCTATACAAGATATATAATTTAAACAGAAGGTAATCTCCAAGAGAAGGACCTAGTTTTAGAGAGGATTGTGGGAAAAGTCCCCCTTAGAAAGTGAAATATGAACTAAATCTTAGAAGAAACTAGGAAAGCCTAAAGGGAGGGCAAGAAAGAAAGCATAATTCACTTTTATTTTTGGATACTCAGTGCCTACTCTTTCAGTCAACAAACATTTATTACACACTTAGTTTGTACCCAGCAATGTTCTAAGCACGGAGAATACAAATAAATTTTTTAAAAAAGGAAAAAAAGAAAAAGAAAAGAAAACCTGGTCCTTTCCCTTGAGGATCTTCCATTCTAATGGTAAAGACAACATGATAGCAACTGTGTAGATGTGAGAAATATGTACATTGTAAATAGGAGGTAATCTCAGAAGGAAGGTACTAACAGTGAACTGGAGTGGAGGCTGAAAAAATCCTTGTAGATGTGGGCTGAGAGCTCAGTTTTGAAAAAAGGACAAGGAAAACTGCAGGCAGAGGCAAAGATGGAGAACATTCCAGGCTTTGGGGAAAGTCAGTGAAAAGGCACAGAATCCAGAAAAGGAGTGTCTTGTGTGAGGAACAGCAAGAAGGACAATGTTGTTGGATTACTGAGTATGAGGAAATGAGGAAAGAAGATATTAAAGGTAGGAAGGGGCTAGGTTGTGACTGTCTTTAAATACCAGAGACTAAGAAGTATAGTGTGTAAAAAAAAAAAAAAAAAAAAAAGAAGAAGTATAGTGTGTGTTGTATTGCCAATGTAGTTTTATTTATTTATTCATGACAATAAAGGCATAAATAGACATCTCTATTCTCCATTGATCTTATCAAAGGGAGACTTATTTCTGCAAGGAGAGGAAACAGGAATTTAAGGCTAGAGGCTGTCCATTTTGATCTCCTTAGAGAGATACTCCCAGGCTGAAATTATAACTATCTGCACCCTAAAATATGGCTTGTCTAGAGGGAATCATTTTTAGTTTCAAGCCAAAACCTTGATCACTCTCTCCTAATGGGGAAGGAGTACCCAAAGCTATATTTAGTAAGTTTGATTGCCTTTGAATGCCAGTTCCACAATGAATATAGATAGGAAATAGAAAATAAACCCCATTTATCCAAAACTATAGAAAATAGGAATCAGAGAAGGTATATGGATGATAACATATATCAGACAATACACAGAGTGAAGGAACTCTCCCTCTGGGAGCAAGTTATCTTAGCTCAAACAAGACATAGAGTCCCAGGTTTCACCCAAGGGGTATTTCCACACAGTCTCTAGTGAAACAAGCTAGGGATAGGAACATGATGGAAGTGCCAGCTCCTCTACACATCATAGCTTCTTCACAGAATCTGTCTTTCCTTTCAGGGAACTGAATGGTATTTGAAACCTTGTGTCTTCTTTCTTAAGCCTAGAAGTCAGAAGACAGGATTTCATATCTCTCCAGCTCTCACCAACTCCAACCCTCATACAGGTTTGGAACATTGAGTAATTAATCTCCTCCAGTGAGGGGACTTCCAGGCAAATGAGCTTTGAGCCACAGCAGAAATTTATGTGTTTCTTTGGCAGTAATTAAGAGCGATTGAAATTTACTGGCTAGAGAGGTAACATGGTCAGATCTGAGGCTTAGGAATTTAGTGTAAAGGTTGTTTGGCAGATGGATTAGTTTAGACTTGAGAAAAAGCAGCTGATCTCATCTTCTGCTCTACTTATTTCAAGTAGCAGGAGTAAGTTTCCTTTTTGCTTCTATTCATTTCACCAATTAGTATCCTTAGGTAGACCTTTTCATTCTTCTAATCTCTTTGCTATGCTGACTCTCATCCACCTCATGCCTTAATTCAGAAACTCTAATTTAGGATGAAAAACACCAAACCCATGTCTCTCAGGTACAGCACAAATGCTGTGATTCTTATATGAGAGTCCCAAAGTAGCTCTTTGGATTAAATTACAACCTTCAAACCCTTGAAAACAGTTTAATGGGAAAGCAATAAAAAGGCCCCATCAATTAATACTTATACTTTTGAAAGGCATTCTTTCTTATGATCAGGCCTTCTCAAACAATCTAACACTCTTCAAGTACTTGGATCTGAGGGGCCATATTTCTTGTTAAGCTGCAACCCCCACATAGTGCTCAAATACCATTTATACACATTTCATCAAATAAAATGTGCACATATGAAAGAGTCATATCATGCACATATCTTAGAGACATATGTGAGGATTTTCTGTGAATCTTAATCATTTTTTGTTCCATTGTCATAGACTCAAATATTAACTATTAGTCTTCTTATTGATTTGTTGAAGTTCTTAGTAGGCAGCATTCCTATAGCTCTTTATGGTTTGCAAAGCACTTGACATGTTTTATCTCATTTCATCCTTGAAACAACCCTATGAAGTAGATACTGTTATTACCCCCATTTTGCAAGTAAGAAAACTGAGGCTGAGTGAAGGTAAGTGACTTGCTCAAGGTCACAGAGCTTAGACTGGATTCAAACTCAAACTAGTATGCTATCTGCCATGACAACTCAAATTGTCAAAGTAAGTTGAAGAATATCTATGACATTTTGGTTCTTTAAAGGAAGTAGAAAATTCAGTGGATGTATTGCTTTTAATATAAATTCTGAGGCATCACTGAATAAATGGAAGTTGAGACCTAAATTTTAATCTCTATTTTGTCACTCACTTGACATGTGGCCTTAGATAAGTCACTGAATCTATCTGGTCTCAGTTCTTTTAGCTATAAAATGAGAAGGCTGCACTTTATGATTGCTAATGTTCTCTCCAGCTCTCACTTTCAATATACAAATTTATTCTGAAAGTGAAATGAAGATTAAAAATAAACCCGAACTTGTGATTGAAATACTGGGACTTTTGCTCCTTTCTGTGAGGAGGTCTTATAGCTCAAAACTTTTATTCTCCAAAAATTATGTTCCTGATCATTGTCTCTATGCTCAAAAGAAAAAAATAATAAAGGCACAAGGTTTTAGTCTGTTATGCATGACTCAATGGAACCTTACTGGGTGGATCCTTGCCCCCTTTTGGGAGTAATCTGAGTAATGAAACCTGAGAATGGAATGCACAGAAAAGATGATAAGACATAAAGCCGTCTAAATTCCTCAAGTTTGCTAATTTATTTTTTCCTGTAATTACTTCTTATGGAAATCCTGTCTGAATCCAATATGATAGAATATGGAAAATTGTATTTGCCATATTGTAAATTCAATTGTTTTTCTAAGTTACTAAATGTATAAATATTCAGAAGGAATAATTAAAGTAAAACCATACCTCAGTCTTGAAACATTTTACATTTTCTGGCCAAACAAGATGATATATTGGAAAAAAATTCCAGTGGCAGATAGCTAAACTCTATTATCAAATACAGAAATATAGATAAATTGTAAGAGCACATTGCTTTTCATTAAAACATTACAAAAAGCATAGAGTTATAATAATTTTTAGTAAAGGGTATCTTCATTGGAAATGAATAAAGATCAAAAAGAATATACTTATATGACCAGATGTTTTAGTCATTGTTACAAAGAATAAATTGAACACTAACATAATTATGACACTATCAATTTCACATGAGTACAGAGTATTTTAAATACTCTTTCACATATTGACTATTGATATTCTGATTCAGCTTTACTATCAACAGTCAACTATAATGTGATAACCAATGAATACTGATAGCTGAAAGTAGCCACTGATTAGAGATTTTAGAGAAAGCTTCTACTCACAATTAAGGAAATTCAAGTATGGGTTGTAGAAAAAACAACAACAAACATTGGTGTACTGTTGACTGGGATACTAAATAAGATTTTAACTCTACCAGGTACAGGTGTATAAACGTTAGTGAATCCCCTGGGATCTGATCAGAGTAACACACACACACACACTTCAAAGTACAACCTAGCTACTAATATGGAAATGTGCATTATAAAATATTTTATAGTACTTGAATTTCAGAAGTGATTGTATGTAAATATGTGTGTTTATTTTCAGTTATATATATACACATATATATGTATGTACCTTTGTATTTGTTTGCATACATATATAATTCTATTCTTTTATTATTCCAGACTGTGATTTCTATTTCAGTGTTCCTTGAAAAATCAATATATTGAAAAAATAAATATATTGATTGAATAAATGAAAAAAACAAAGATTTAATCACTTATTATGTACATAGTACAAAAACACACCAGTACATTCATGAAGGCAGTCTTTGCTCTCATGGAGCTTATAATTTTAATCGAAACATATCTAAAGGGAATGATTTTTTTGGGGAAATGTTACCAGGATAGTGAGTCGGTACATATGAAAGTATATTGCTATATTTTTTTTTTCTAGTAACAATGGCAATATTGATTTGATTATGATTCCAGGACTGGAAAATGGAGCCATGGGATGGTCAATGGCAGGCACATAGTGGTGAGGTGACTGACAAAAAATGGCTAAAAGTGAAACATGGATGCTTTCCCCATCTCCCTTCCCATCCTCCCCAATCCGTTGTAACTAGTGAGGGCTATGAAACAATTGCCAATCAAGATGATGGGGTCCCAGTGTAGGAGTATTGGATTTGAAAGCATTAAGGTGTCCAGGTCATGGTCTCTGATCTGGTTAGCAAGGTGCCTGACAAAATAATAAAGATAGGTGAAGTGTTTTTTTTTTTTTTTATTCTTCCTGTAAGAATAAAGTTTGTATACAATGATTTGAAAAAAATATATATATTTTAGTTGTTTTTTTTTCTGAAAGCTTCCTAGTCTCTTGTAGTAGTCTTTTGTGCACACACAGACACAGACACAGACACACACAGACACACACAGATAATTTGAGCCCTTTTCAGTTATGCTTACAAATTTTTTCTCCCCTTGGTTTCAAAACCCTCCCTTTTTGAGAAAATAAATTGTGCTATTGAATGTTTCCATCTTTCATTTCCACTCCCAGGATCAGAGGTATTGGTCCAATAAGTGATACAACTTCCTCCATTCATTCTGTGTGCCTTATTCTCTTAAATTAATTTAACTCAAAATCCATAAAATTTTCCTCTTTGATGCCTATAACAAAGGAACAAATAGAACAATAAAAAAGAAACAATGTGTAAGTGCATTATATTGGTATCCTTATTGCATGTACATATACAATAAAGTGGAAATATTTTAACCAGAGGCATTGCCAGAGACCCACTCTCTTTAGCCTATAATATAAATTAATGAGCAGACATTTAAATTAACATAAAGTTAAAATATGACTATCTATTTTACGTAAATATGCATTTATGTGTTAGTTTCCTTTAAATGCAAATATTTATTATGGGCACTTGGTGCAAATGAGAGCCTATCATCCATCCATCCATCCACCTCTCTATCTCTCTATCTTCCTAATCAGATACTTGCCCTGAAGTTTTATAAATATGTTGATTTTGGTTTTAGTTCATTTCTCTTTGGGGGGGGGGGCGCAATGGGGGTTAAGTGACTTGCCCAGGGTCACACAGCTAGTAAGTGTCAAGTGTCTGAGGCTGGATTTGAACTCAGGTACTCCTGAATCTAGGGCCGGTGCTTTATCCACTGTGCCACCTAGCTGCCCCAGTTTATTTCAATAGATATGAATAAAATGCAACTCACGAAGCTATTAATTAAAGAGAGGCACCTAGGCAAATTGCTCCTGAAAGCATTTAAGGGTTAAACTGCAAAGAGATCAAGAAAATAAATTAAAGATGGTGAAGAGTCTTAAATGATTTTGTAAATAACTCTTTTGATCATCAAACCAGTGAAAACACAGTATTTGGACTCTATCATCACAGTCCAGGTACTCTTCAAGAGGAAGCGAAAATGACATTGAAGAAGAAGAAAAATAAAAGATTGGAAAAACAACTGAATGGGATCACTATGCATTGAGCCAGTCTATCTTGGAGGTGACACTATTTTAAGGGGTCTGAGGGATTTAATCTCAAGGTATGTGAAGAAGATTTCAGAAGAGGGGAAGGTACCAACAGAGCATGTGTGATGATGTGTGTGTGTGTTGGGGAATGGTAATCTCTCATATTCTTATTAGTCAGGAAGGTGGCAGAAATAATTAGAAAAGATTCAAGAAACCCAAATTTGTATCGCAGCTTTCAGACTCACTTATCTCTGTGATCTTGGGCAATCACTTAACCAACTAGACAATTAATGCAATTATTTCCTTTTTGGCAGGGAAATGAGGGTAAAGTGACCCACAGCTAGTACGTGTCATGTGTCTGAGGCCAGATTTGAACTCAGGTCCTCCTGAATCCAGGGCCAGTGCTTTATCCAATGAGCCACCTAACTGCTCCCAATGCAATTCTTTCTATCCCTAATTTATGTTAATGACAGAGACAGATATAGAATGGTCAGAGAAATAGGAAGGGAACAAGAAGATAACAGTTTCTTGAAAGCCAAGGGAAGATTTGTTATCTATAAGGAAAGGGTTATCAACAGTATAAAATACTACACAAAGGTTGAGAAAGATAGACTAGATTGATGCATCTGGGCTCAGCCATTGGGAAGAGTTTTTGTAATGAAGGTCACTGAATTAAAGATGGAAGGGGCGTTAGAGATCACCCTAGCACAAGCTACAACTGTTCATTCTACAAATAAAGAAACTCGTATCCATTGAAATATGGCAACTTTCCTCAAATAAGTGGTAGAGCTCTAATTTGAACCCTGGTACTCTAGCTCCAAATTTCATCTTTATTGCACTCTAACACTCTTTTACCTTGCCTTCTGTACAGAAGGAATTCAGGAAGTAACTGAGAGAATAATTTTTCAGGATATTTCTGAATGAAAGGGAGGAAAAAAAAGTTGAGATGGATTAATTGCTGAAGAGAATTTTTCTTGGATTTGTGTGTTCCTGTGTGTTTAATGACTGAGAAAGTCAGTGTATATGTTTATTGGATTAGAAGAAGGCACCAATGGAAAGAAAAAAAATGAAGATGCTAGAGAGAGGTAATAAACTGGGTAAAAGTGAAGAAAGAGGTGACAGTAAGGGGTAAGATGAAGCTTATAGTTAAAAGGATTGTTGTTCATCTTTTGTTCTGGAAGAGAACCAATAGCATCACAACTGTGGTGACTTGTTTATAATGTGGATTTAAGCAAAGCAGAGCTGCACATAGTTGCCAATGTCACTATCTTCTCCAGGGTCAAGGAAGTAGAAGAATTAGCCCTAGCAAGAAGAGCCTTCTCATCTCTTAAGAGAAAAGGGATAAACGGAGTGTTTAAAGGCAAAGAGATTAAAAATAAGAGAAAAATACTTGAGTGTGTTCATTTTAATTGAACTTGCTCTTTATAAGAAAATGCAATACGAGGTGATATCATGTCAGATTGAGGAGAGAAGTTTGCAACAGATGGTAAGAAAATTTTGATATGTAATAAGTGAGAATGAAAAATATTGCCTAATAACAACTAGTATTTATATAGCACTTCATGGTTTTCAAAGTGTTTTATGAATATCTTATTTTATTTTTAAAACCCTGGGATACAAGTGTTATTATTATCTCCATTTTACAGATGATGAAACTGAGACAGGTTAAATGACTTGCCCAGGGTCTTTCAGCTAGCATGGTTCCGAGGACAAATTTGAATTCAGGTTTACCTTACTACAGATGCAATGCTCTATACACTATGTCACCTAGTTGCAGCGATGTGCTGAATTTATTGTTATAATAATCACTGACATTTTTATCTTGCTTTCAAATTTGTAAAACGTCTTTATATTCTTTTTTTTCCCACTTGAGCCCCACAGCTAGCCTGCTAAGGTAACAAATGCAAAGAGCACCAGACTTGGGAGTCAGAAAGAACTGAATTAAAGTCTTGTCCCAGGCACTTTAGCTCTCTCTCTCTCTTCACCTCTGCCTCATAGAATCTTGACTATCCTTCAAAAGATTTTAAGTGTCACCTTCTACACAAAGTTGTTTCTGATTCTACTAATTCAACAGTTCTTAACTTTTGTGTCTGCATCATGGATACATCTAGGAGAAAAATTGTGGGCTCCTCAAAATGCGGAGTCACGGATCATTCTTCTTTTGCATTTGCTATAGCACCCATCATAGTGCTAAGCACATAGTTGGTAATTTATTTATTGGTTATTTGATAGGTCTCAGGACTTGTGTGATTATATTTCTTTCCTCCAAATCTTTGACCTCCATCAACTGATAAACTCTGAGAGAAGGCATAGCAACTATAGATGTGCAACATTAATTCTGTAAAATGAGACTAACATCCCATTCAGGGTGATGGGTGGTTCGCTCAGAGAACATTTGGTATCTGTTTTAGCAGCAATCCTTTGTTACATGGTTTTATGAACTCTTGAAAAATGAGAACACCTAGGCCAAACTCATCATCTTCAGAGTGAATTCACAGCAAATCAATTATACCTCACAGAAAGACTCTGTCTATTCCAAATTGAAATAAAAACTCATTTCAAAATGCCCTAATTCAAGGCTGGTGTGTCTTATAAAATGATTAAACTACTCAAAAGATCTCTGGCTAATTTAATTTCAAAAGATATTTTATCTTAAATTCCTCTAATCTTATACATTGTGGCATGATTGCAAAATCTATCACCCTCTATGAATGAAAAATCAATTGGAAAACATGATGGCAAAATCAATCAAATTATGTTATGGAGGCTGACATCCTATCATTTCTATGAATAAAGAGCTGCTTAAAGCTACTGTGAATTCATTTTCATCCTAGTTAAAATGAAAATAATGGGAAAATGTTAAAGACCATTGCTTTATCACTAAATAATTATGTTTGCATTGACTTAAATATGTATGCATATATATTATAATATGTTATTTTCAATGTTTTGCGTTCTCTTACCATTCTCTTATTGAAGTGACAAGACAATGGCCTGAGAAACTAATGAATCTGTAACAACCAATTAGTTTGCTTATTTATGAACCTATTTTAAATATTATAAACAAAAGAATCACTCAGTTAAATACTATCTGTACAGGAAGGATTAAATGATTTAATATCAATTAAGGGGAAAAATCTTTATTGGCTGCCTAGAATGATTTCCTGTTATACCTTCCTTTTCCCACATAGACTCACCAGTCATTATGATTGTCACTAAGTAGTCATAATCATTAGAAGTACTAAGGGTCTATTATGCACATGGGGGATCTATTAAGCATTGAACATGGAAATGTAGAAAATAAATTAGGCAGAAATTTTCTGTTTGCTAGGCACTATATTATCTTCCTAACAGAGAGACTTGTTTCTTTTGGTGGTGATGGCTATGGGGTTGATAATCATCTGTCAGAGGTGTTACTATAAGGGACTCATTTTTCTATTGGTTGAAAGTTGACTTCTCATGTTCTGTCTAGCTCTAGCATCAGCTAGGTGGCATAATGACTAGACCTAGAATCATGAAAACCTTAGTTCAAATCCTACCTTGGACAGTTACTATAGCTGTCTGACTCTGAGCAAGTCATTTCAATTCTCTAAGTCTCTATACTGTGAAACAGAAAGAAAACTGTAGCTACTAACAGGGTTTTGGGATGTTCAAATGAGATAATACATATAAAACACTTTTCAAACTTTCATTTGCTACACTCTATCCAGTGTAAATTTTTATTTGTTTTATTTCTTATTTCCCCCCCTTTTTAAAAACTGTGTTTTCTTTCTGAATTTAAACCTGTTCCATTCAACTTAGTGTCTGGGTTTAAGTAACCACAGCATTAGATAATAATCTGGTTTCATGATCAAATCTAATTTCCTTCTTATGACTGGGCTATTAAATGGAAGTATAGACAACTCCTTTAAAAAGAAGAAAGTAAGGGGCAGCTAGTTGCCACAGTGGATAAAGCACTAGCTCTGGATTCAGGAGGACCTGAGTTCAAATACGGCCTAAGACACTTGACACTTACTAGCTGCATGACCCTGGGCAAGTCACTTAACCCTCATTGCCCTGCAAAAAAAAAAAAAAAAAGAAAAGAAAAAAAAAGGAAAAGCAGAATTTATTCTTGAGACACCATATAAAATAATAAAAATTATGCTAGGAACGAATGCTGTAATTACATGAAATGTATTAATTCATACTCATTCTCTCAAGTTCTAAATAAAATAGTCTTGGCTGACTTTTTTCCTTTTTTTAGACATTTTCTCATAACCTTATGATTTTTACTTTTCCTTATCTCATGGAAGAAGCTGATTTTTAATGAACAACAGAATCCATAATATGTCTTTATCTAACTATATACCAAGGCAGCTAGGTGGCTGAGTGGAAAGAATATTGGGCTTGGAGTCAGGACAACATGAGTTCAAATCTAGCCTCTGACACTTTGACCCTGAGCAAGTCATTTAAATTGGTTGCCTTAACCTATGGGAGAAGAAAATGGGAAATCGCTCCAGTATCTTTGCAAGAAAACACTATAGATAGTGTGGTCCAAAGGGACACAAAGAATTGAACACCAGCATGAAAATACACACTCACACAAATGTTGTTGTTATTTGTCCTTCTTTTAGAAGAGTAACAATGACATCGCACTGTGATGTCTTGAATCACTTGTGAATTGAATTTAAGTGAATCAGAATGGCACAAAATTATCAGCCTTTGTCTCTTCCAGAATCATCAACATCAATGGGACAAACTTCAAACAAAATATGGAGGAAGATTATTTCACTGAGGGATGTCAAATATTTGTTTGCATTTAAATTGTTCTTGGGAAATTTCTTTACTTCTTTAATATAGGAAAATAGCTCCCCCATTTAGCTCCCAATGGCAGTCCACAGCATAAAGATGCAAGTGTTCTATTCAGGAACTTTTTTATCTCTTTCCTCCAGATGAAATAGATCTTTTCTTTGCATGTGGGGGGAGTTAATAAATATTTTTGGAATCTCATTCCAAGTATGTTTTATATGACATTTCACATAATACATCTTTTAGGAGAATACATAGATTTGAAAGAATCATGCAACAGTGGCAAAATTTTTTTTCACACAAACAAGACAAACAACATATTAGTAAAACAATATTTTACCACAGATCATAATGAAGATAGTCAATGATTTATTCATGTCTTGTTGTCTTCATTTTTACCCACAGTACTAGTGGAAACCCATGAATTATTGCTATTGCTCTCAGTACCTTTTCACAACAAGCAAGTAAACAAATAGACCTTGGATCTTCTAGGAAATCCCAGGGATTCAAAAGTAAAAAGAATTATTACTTATATGTGTGATGGCAGAATCAAAATGAAATTATTTTTTTTTACTAGGGAAGAAGGATGTTTGGAATGGAACTAATCATATTATATTTAACAGGGATAAGATTAAGATTCTAATTTGGGGCTAAAAACGAACTCCACATTTACAGAATGGTTGGAGTTTGGTGAAAAAAGCTTTGAGATTTTAGTAGAATGTAAGCTCAACATGAATTAATAATATAACATGGCAGTCAAATAAAGCTTATGTCAATTCTGCTGTTCAGTCATTTTTCAGTTGTATCTGATGTTATATTACCCCACTTGGAGTTTATTTGGCAAATATAACTACAGTGGTTTGTCATTTTATACATGACGAATGGAAGGAAACCAAGTTATAAGTAGGACTCAGCTTGGATTTGAACTTAGGAAGATGAGTCTCCCTGATTCCAGGCACAACAATCTCCTATGTCACCTAGCCACAATGGAATGTTAATCCTGCATCTTACTAATGAAAGAAAAATCCAGAATATAGAAAGTTATATTCTTATTGTATTGAGTTCAGAATAAGAGGTTATTATCTGACTGTGTTCTGTTTTGGATAACATATTGGAGGATGAACACTAACAATTTGGAGTTTATCCAGTGGAAGACAACCTATAAATGAGGGAACTATAGACCATGGCGTCATCTAAAGGAAATGGTGATATTTGGCCTGCAGAAGAAAAGAATTAGAGGGGGTTAAGATACTCTCATCAAATATTTGAAAAGCTATCTTGTGAAAAAGATATTCGATTAAGAGCCAAGAGAAATAGGCAAAAGTTTCTGAAAAGCATATTTTTGTTTATTGTAAAGAAAATATCCTGAATATTGGAGCTACGTAAAAGTGGAATAGATTGGTGGGCAATGGGTTCTTTGTTTTGACAAATCTTCCTTGAAGTGTAGATTACTCCTTACTGAGGTTAAAGAGGAAATTTCTTCTTAGTTGAAGTGTAGACACCTGAGTTCCCTTAAAACTCTAGGATTTTGTTATCCTAAGAACATGTAAAAAGAAGAAACAGCTAAGGTGATCTCATCCCATGAAGGCATGTCCTGCATTTGTGATGACCATTATCCTCAAATAATTTGGTATCATAGATTTAGAGTTGGAAGTTCTATTAAAAATGACCTAGTCCAATTTCATTTTACAGAGGAGGAAAGAAGACCAGAGAGATTAAATGATTTTTCCATGATAATAAAAGTAGTAAGCTGTAGCATTAGAATTTGAATCCATCTCCTTGGGGTACAAATCCAGCATTCTTTCCATAATGCCGCACTAAACTTTTGCCAGGTGACCACAGAGTTTCATTCTTAAACTACTAAAATAGGCTAAAGTTGCAATTGGTGTGCCAGTCCTCTTGAAAATGCAAATATTTCTGAGAAGTTTAAGGTGAGCCTATTGGTATGAATTAGCATGTTTAAAATTCTGATGGCTTTCCTCCTTAAGCAGGTTGGGGAAATTTGCACTGTTTGAGAATTGGAGATTTGAATAATTCTAATTCAGAAAGCCCTTGGTGGTATAGGCAGGGTAAGGAGAGCTAGGTGGCACAGTGAATCAAGCACTGGAGCTGAAGTCATAAAGATCTGAGTTCAAATCTGTTTCAGATACTTACTAAGTGTGTGACCCTTAGCAAGTCTCTTAACCTCTGTCTGCCTCATTTACCTAATTTATAAAATAGGAATAATAATGGTACCTTCCCCCAAAAGTTGTTGTGAAGATAAAATGAAATAATATTTGTAAAACACATTGCAAATCTTGAAGTGATATATGAATAAAAGCTGCTGCTGGGAGTTGTTGGAAGACTTATGGTAGTTTAAAGAAGACTGTTTACCTTGGAAAAGGGTCACTGATATAAAAAGACATAGGGGAAATGGCAAAGGAAAATCTTATATCATCAACATTTTGCCAAGTTATCCCCTTACATGTATGATGGGGAAAAACTATTGATCTTCTTTCTCATCTTCCCCAATACTTTGCCACATTGACCTTGGATGCTATAATAATAAACTTGGGATTTGATTTGATAAGCTAATTTTATTGGTATTTTAATTCAGGGTAAATAAACTTTTTTATTACCCCTTTCAGTGGGGGAAGACAAGATTCTTGATCAAATATGTAAGCACTATTTATATATGTTCCGTTCTTAATTCTAGGTTGCCTATAGTAATATGACATTTCTAAGTGAATTGGAGCCACAATGTATTAATTAACTGAAAAGCCATGTGACAGCAGTGGAAAGAACACTGACACTAAGGGTCCTAAATTCCAATCCCAATTCTGCCATTTACTGTGTATAAACCTGATTAAGTCATTGAATCTTTCTGGGCCAATGTTTTCTCATTTGACATCTTCAGTCTCTTCTAATTTCAAATCTATCATTCCATGAAATTATGGCTCCATTCAAGGAATCAGAATAGGACATCTACCATTGATGCTTAAATAATAACACTGAGAGGAAAGGACAAGGAGGTAAAGATCTATTGTTTTCTTAATGCAACCTCAATCAAAACTTAACCCAGAGCTAAAAAAATAATTGTACAATTTATCATAGTTAATAAAGCTTGCTGATTATCTAGTGAACCTGGGGAGCAAGCCAAGTTGTCTTACCAAGGGGAAACTTAGTTGGGATTTGATCTTAAATTCTCACTCCAGAGCCAGTACTCTCCTTTGTACAACACTGACTAATTTAGCATGGCAAACTACATACAGTAGAACTAGCTGGAGTGCCAAGTAAAATGACTAAACATTTAGGTGAAGAAGTTAAATGAGCATAGAGTTATATTCAGACAAGTTTTCACCAGATATCTGCTAATATAAAGCTAAATCAGAATCTTCGGCCACTCTTTCAATCTGACTAATTAACTCAGAATTATAGAAACTGGCTTTTGAATGGCATGACACTCTAAACTACTCTATTAAATGATCTTGTCTTCTGTGCTCCAATTGGTTAAATCCTCAGCCAGGGCTCATCCATCACCTGGCAAGGCAAAAGCCTGGATTTGACCTAAAATAGTATAGTAGACCTTTGTAGGAAGAAACATATAGCAAATCTTCAGGGAGCTGCCAAACAATAATTTCTAGGCATGGTAGTTTTTTTTTCTTCCCACAAGGCATCAATTTTTTTACTAGATAACACACAAAAAGATAATAACCCCTCTCCAACCAAAAATATTTAGTCCAAGAAAATAATTACTTGCTTAAAATGCCCCTGTCAAATTTCAAGGCAATTTAAGACCACAACCCATGATATAATTGTCTTTATAACGAAGAAAACACTCAATCTTTTATAACTACAAGGACATTTGCAGATGCAGTTTTCATTACTAATATAGATAATGAGGATTTACTGAATATGCTGATTATAATTGCCTTGAAGTTAGGATTTCCAATCCCAATGAAAAGCCAGTGTGGTTAATGACATAGAACTGCCACAGCTAACCTTGGAGACATTCTCTCTACTTTGTAACATGATATTTATTGGCCTGTGATTATAAGCTTGTCACTTTATTATCTCAACACTTTAAATCCCTCTGATGTCCAGTTAATGCATGATCTAAGAAGATATCCAATTAGCAACTTGTCATATGAAATTGAATTAATAAGCAAGTTTCTTTAATTTGATTTTTCTGAAGTGTTTCTTCAAGAATAATCTCATATGAAAAAAAGTCAAATTAGGGTTGTTGACATTAAAATAAATTAGAAAGAGAAAACATTCTTCCTTTCATTTTCCTGCAATGCTCTTTTGATCTATGTCAACTCAAACCTTTAGGTTTATGCCAATGCCATTAAGAAAAGAAAACTGAAGCCATATCTCAAGCCCTTGGACTGTTAAACAATCAATTTACACTTCAGGGAAATTTTGAATAATAAATGGCTAGGGAAATAGTTTGAATATGGCCAAAAAACTAAATTTGGAGAGTGTGATGTTTCAAAAATTTCAAGTCTAAAATATCATTGGGTTAGGAACTCTATCAAATCATAACCCATTCCTGTCTCTGTACCCTGTGTAATGATTATTTCCTTCCTAGACTCACCATAAAGGATGGATATAATTTACTAGAGACCTTTCTCTTGGTCTTTTGGCATTTTATGGGCCCTTATAGCAACATTTTGGTTGTTTGTTCTCTCTTGTTCTTCTTCCTTTTCTGTCCATAATTGTACTTGATCATGTCTTTTCTATCATATCTTGAAAGTAAGTGGTCAGCTGAACTTACACCCATTGTATATTGTTTTATTTTTACCCTTTTAAAGTTACTTTTAGGTTTGATACTTCTGAAATTGTGCTATTTTATTGGTTTTACCATGTAGCATCTCCAAAATAATATTAATGTTAATGACATGGACTTAGTAGTAAAGAAGGGTTTTAAAACAATGCAAAAGTTGCCAAATCTGGTCCAATTCCCTTTTTTAGTTCTTGGGTCAGCTCAATTCATTGTCTATCTGTAGTACTTCAAATGGACATGTTAACAGACTAACTCAGTGGGCAGACCACCCAACTGCATCCAATCATTTGAGCAAAAAATATACTACTGTTGATATGTGGTATGACCAGATCAAAATACAGTGAGATTATACATGCTATTATTCTAAAAATTAAACTTCTATTAATACAGCCAAAAGATGGCATTAGACAAATAGTTATGCTTTTCATTTCATACTGTTGACCCATAGTGAACTTCTAGTCCTGTGGTGTCAAACTCAAATAGAAATTTGATGCTTGGGGCAGCTAGGTAGTGCAGTGCATAGAGCACTAGCCCTGGAGTTGAGGACCAGAGTTCAAATCCAGCCTCAGACACTTGACACTTACTAGCTATGTGACCCTGGGCAAGTCACTTAACCCCAATTGCCTCACCAAAAAAAAAAAGATAGAAAGAAATTGGATCCTTATGTATGCATATTGACTTAGAAAAATCACAAAATAACATTGTCTATGTCATATTATATTTTATTTTTGTTAAACATTTCCACTTACTTTTTACTATGGTTGAGAACTCACTATGGAGTTTTGTAGTTATGCATTCTGGGCCATGAATTTGGCACCTCTGTTGTAGTCCAACACAGTCTGGGGGTTAATACTGAAGATTGTAAATCCATTTTAATTTGTTTTCATTTGTATATTACTAGCACAATCATTATGATGGTCTGGATTCCACCTAGTCAGCAAAAATTCACCTGCAAATAGGATCATCTGGAGAATCTCCCCATTTACAGGGAATTTCTCTTCCACTTGGACTTATTTATAAAGATATATGCATGATGGTGTGGAAGACCTTAGATAAGCATCTATCTCACTACTTTGTGCCTCTCTTGATAATGAAAACAGAAAAAAGGTCGAACAGTTATCTGCCTCTTTGCACTAATAAATGAGTCTTGTATTTTTTTATTGACAGGATAAAACTTGTCAGAAAAATAATTTGAAAAAAAATTTCATTCTAAATTTAATTTTTTTAAATAAACACATTCATGGTTATAATAAATGTACACTCATCACACAGTGTTAACTGTAATTCTCTACATCTCAAATTAATTGTTTGAATGTGACAATTTAGTTTGGTAGACAAAATACCTTGTGAAAGTCTACCTGCATCCATAACTCCACTTTCAAATTGGTTTTCCTAAAGCAAAGGTCTGACCATGTCATATCTTACCCTCCTCCCACCATTTCAATAAACTCTAGTGGTTCTCTGTTCAACTCCAGGATCAAGTATAAAATCTTCTGGCATTCAAACCCTTCGTGACCTGACCCACTTTTGACTTTCCCTTCTTTCATCTTACTCCCTACTCTCTTCATGTACTCTGAGATCCAGTGACAATGGCTTCCTTGTTGTTTCTTACACAGGACACTCCATACCCCAAATGTAAATATTCTTTTCCTGACATTTCCCATGCTTGCAATTTTCTCTCTTCTTATCTCCACCTCCTTTCTTACCAAAAGTCCCAAGTAAAATTCCATCTTCCATGAGTAGTCTTTCCTGATCCTATCCTTTAATGTTAGCACCTCTCTCAATTATCTTCAACTTTCCTATATATAATATTTTATACATTCTTATTTACATGTTTTGTTGACCATTAGACTGCGAACTCCTTGAAGCATCAACTGTGGGGTTTTTTTTGGTTTGTTTGTTTAATTTTTGCTTTCCTATATATCTCTTTGTAGAATGCTGGAACATACTTAACAAATTCTTGCTGCTTGACTGACTATATGTATACATAGCTAGGTCCATTTTAGATAGGGATAGGGCCTCTGTATGTGGTATCATTAACTTAGGAAGGTCACAGATGTGAGAATTCCCTCAACCAGTGAACATCTATACTTTCTTGGTAACATATAGTCTTAGAGAGTTCTTTGAACAAAAGAAGGCTAATCATCAGAGAGCCAATATGTGTAGAGGCATAACTTGAACCCATCTTTCTGGCCCTAGAGCAATGTATTCTTTATCCTCTAAATTACAATTCCAATACTTTAATTGTACAATCTCTGGGAAGTTCTACCATTTTGGAAGAGCTTCAAATACAATCCAACACTGATAGATCTGGACAGCTACGTGGTATGATGGATAAAGTACCAATCCTGGAGACAGGAAGACCTAAGTCACTTAACTTTGTTTTCCTCAGTTTTCTGTAAAATGAGCCGGAGAAGGAAATGGAAAACCACTCCAGTATTTTTGCCAAGAAAACTCCAAACCAAATGGGGTCACAAATAGTCAGACATGATTAAAATGACTGAATAACAGCAACAACAACAACAGTCAGTTCCATTGTTTGAGGACTACAATAGCTGAGTTCAGAAAACCTGATAAACAGAAAGGTAATTAATATATTATTTTTTGCTTTGTAATTTTTTTATGGACAGTTTGTCTTGTAACAATTGGAGTGATGCCACCTGCTGGAGAGTAAATATAGGAAAGGTCCGCCATGAGGAGAAGGCATCTGAGGGCAAGCCATGTGACTTGGAAGTCAGTTCCTTGGCGTTAGGAAGTGACGTTTGCTTGTGGGTAATGACTATCAAAGCTATCAGCCAATTAGCTTGGAGCTGTGTGTGTGGGGACAGGATATTTCCAGTTTTCACAAGATGCTTGTGGGATGAAGAAGGGGCAAGGCTTGTGCTCTCTCAAGGACCTGGGCGGGTGGGGGGGGCACAGCAGGAAACACTGGCTCCCTTTGATAGATAGATGAATCTAGGCCTCTTTCTCTCTCTCTTCACCAAATTCTTATTCTCCTTAATAAATGCTTAAAAGTCTAAACTCTTGGTAAAGCTTATAATTTATTGGTGACCACTCATTAGATAATTTTAGACAGTATAGGTAGAATATTAGCCCTTTACAGTCTTGAAGTAGAATCCACACTGAAGGAAGCACAGACTTTTGAAGTACTGAGGTATAATCATATCATCACAGATCACAAATTTAGAGCTAGAAGAGATTTTGGAGGTTATTTAGGCAAATTCTCTCATTTGGCAGATGAGGAAACATTCTAGAGACATTAAATGACTTGTCCAGAAGTATTTGGTAAGGCTCTGAAGCATTATTTGAATGCAGGTTTTCTGACCCCAAATCTAGCACAGTAGTCATTAAATCACACTGGCAGCATATGGGAAAAAAAATACAAGGTATTCAAGTCTCTTGTATGTGTTTGCATCTTTAGCATATTTAGTGACATCCTTAAAGAAAACTTACTGTGTTGACAGTGGATCCCATTAAATCCTCTAGGACATTTACACACATATCCTATGAACGTATCCCCTCGGTAAGCTTCACTGATTTCACACGTTCCCCCATTATGACATGGGTTAGGAACACAGGGACCTGGAAGGAAGACAGAATACAATGATCAACTTTTTCTTTCTTTTTCATTTCTACATGCTGCCGTGTATTCTAAAATATAATTAAACTAATTGCTTTTTTTATTGAAACACTCAAAAGGAACATGAGCTGATCAGTATAAACTACATGTCAGTGTGCCCTATTGAAACAAGAGTCCTGGGTTATTTTCTTGCTTATCTTCTTCTCCCAGATCTAACATTGTTATTGTATGACTAAAAATATTCTTGTATCACAGTATCTCTTTCAAGAAGTTCTATGTACCCTTTGCTTTCTGTCACCTACATGTTTGCATAAACAGAATGATTTATTCCCATGCTCAGGAAAACAGCTAAATACTCAAAGTGGAAAGATAAATTCCTAATAAAGATAATTGGATAAAAATAATTTTCTTTAAAAATGAAGTATGAAATACCACAGAAAAGGTCTGGAGAATGAATCATATCAAATTCAATAGCTGTTATTAATGGCTAACATACAGATCAGCAGAGGTTTTGGACAAATAATAATTGTAGCTAGCATTTATATAGTCTTGCAAGTTTTTCAAAGTACTTTACAAATATTAGCTCATTTTATCCTCACTACATATAGGGATATCATTCTCATTTTGCAGAAATTAAGACAGAAATTAAGTGACTTTCCCAGGGAAACACATAGTTATTGTCTATGGCTGGATTTGAAATCAGGTTTTCCTGACTCCATTCTTTGTTTTTTTCTTTCTATAATACTGTGCTGTGTAACTGATGAAGCTTGGAAAGGGGGAAGAGAGAAAAAGATGGTGAGAAGAGTGGGGAGAGGTGGAGGGAGGGAGGGAGGGAGGGGGGAGAGAGAGAGAGAGAGAGAGAGAGAGAGAGAGAGAGAGACTGAATAAGGGAAAAAAGAAGAATGCTAATTATTTTAATAAGATATCAGATTAGTTAGGTGACTATGTAGTCTACACCATAGGTTTTATTCTGAGCAAACAAAAAATAAGCTTTTATCCAATAACAATGGGAAGGGTAAATACCATATGGTATGGTATTTATTTGTGGTATGATATGGATTTGTTTCATTTTTCCCCTACTTTACTACTTTGAGGTTTTTCTGCCTTCTTTGCCATGACCTTAAAAGCTCATTACCGGGAAAACCTCATCAGACTGCAAGGCCCTTAGTACTACACATTATCATTACCCTCTGCCTCTGTGCCCCTGTGATTGAAGAATGGGATTATTAACACCATATCCTCCATTTAAAGTGGGAGCTTAGCTTAGACATCTTATTTCTCTACTGGCTTAACTACTTTGGGGATACTCTGACTTCATCATTCTCTATGAGTTACAAATGTTACATACACATACCCCTTTTCCCACTGTGTGTGTGTGTGTTTTCTTCTCCCACTAGTTTGTACATTCCTTGTGGAATTCATTCTCTCTCTCTCTCTCTCTCTCTCTCTCGTATTTTTACCTTGCATGCTTAGCACAGTGACTGGCATAAAGTAGGAGCTTACTAAATGTTTATTGACTATTATTTATTTGGAATTTAAGGGTTGGAATGTACAATTGATAAGGTCCCTTAGAGATCTAAACTATATCTCCCCTCCATGACCTGAAGTCAGCTTTGTGCCAAGGCAGAGGAATATGAAAAAAAATTCATGCCAGCTGGTCTCAATTTTCTCTAAAAAAAAGCATAAGGAGAGGTAAGGTTTTCATTGAGAATCAGGATGGGAATTTGCATGTAGAAATCAGCAGAAGGGAACTGAGTCTATCTGAGAGAATGGAATATCTGTGTAGTGGATAAAAGGCTTGGTGAATACCATCAGGGGTCAGGTTGAAGATGGACAATAGAATCTGTAAGGATCCAGGCCCTGTCAGTTTCAGCTTCTTTCTCCAGGAGCACTAAGTAATCTAAAAGCAGGAGTGGATAAGGTGATTGATATATTTCAAATGGCTTATTCAAAGTTGTAGGAGTCTTGGGTTTTAGAGAGGGCCATACTGCTGTAGTTTATCATAGATTCTAGTGTGGTTAGGAGTAGCTAGGAGAAGATAACAGAATTTAGTAAATCGAAAGAGATTGAATGCTTCCATAGATTTAATTATTAACTCTATGCTTAAGCTTCTCAAATCTACTAATCTAGCAATAACCCCACTCTGACTTCTATACTCTCATTGCCAACTGTTCATTAAACATCTTAAATGAAGTCCCATAGACATCTTAAACTCAACATGTCTCAGACTTAATTCATTATCTTCACCCTCAAACCCACCCCTGTCATCTCCTACTTTCTTACTAATTTCCTGCTTGTTGTTGAGAGTAAAATCAAAGTCCTGGTCATTCAGGCTCAGAACCTAGGTTTAATCCTCACCTTCTCATGATATCCAATCTATTGCCAAGGCCTACCAACGTTGCCTTGATAACATTTGTTGCATATGCCTTCTCTCCTCTGACACTGCCATCACCTTAGTGCTGGCCCTCCTTGCTTCATTCCCGGGCCATAATCTACCTGGTTGGTCTTCTTGCCTCACATATCTCCCCACTCCAGTCCATTCTTAATTCAATGGCCAAAATGGTCTTCCTAAAGTACAGGTCTGACCATGTCAACCCTGCTATTCAATAAACTCCCGTGGCTTCTGTGGAAATTTATTGTGATTTGGGGACCCTGCCTTTGGGTTGAGATTAAAAAGCCTTAGGCCCTCAGGGTTTTTTCCTGTGTAAGAGTGGCTGGGGCTCCTCCCCCTCTGCTTCAGCCAAGCAGAAAAGCCCTGTGGACTTTATTGGATGCCAAGTCAGATGGCTGGGGAAAAAGCCCCAGCTCCCTCCACCCTGAGGGGATCTACCCCAGAGATCCTGGGCTTATCCAGGCCGGCCTCTGATGCAGCCCGTGCCAGGCCCCAGGTGCGCAGCAGGAGGCATGGCCCCTTGAACCCTGGGTGTGGTTGAGGCCCCTGGCTGCAGCCCTAGGGTAGCTGGTGGATTAGCTTGGCCTCTGTGGGGGTGCAGGGAGCCCAAGGTTTGAAGGGAGAGAAGGAAGATACATACCAGGGAGTTAGGTAGTGAAGGCGGTTGGAGAAGATAGTGATGGAGAAAGCGAGATAGGGCTAACAGACAGGGGTTTGCAACAGTAAGGGGCTTTTCAGGGGGGTTGGCAAGAGTATGGAGCAGGAGGGCTTTCCAGTGAGGGGAACAACAGTAGAAGAAGGTCCGTTGCAAAGGAGTTCGTTGGCAGAAATTCACAGGTTGTATTTTACTTTTGTTATCCTTGTTTCTACATTTAACTCTAAATTTATTCACCTAAATAAACCCTTCTTTGATTATTTAATTAAGAGGCTTCTTAATCATTTGCTTATCAATTTTAGAGTGCAGTGTGGAGAAATCTTTAAAAGACCCTAATAGATTGGCTTAGGAAATTAATAGCAGTCAGATAGCCAGCTAGTTAAAAGTCCCCAGATTAGTCCTCCAGTTCAATTAGGCCCCCCCAATCAGATTACACCCCAGTAAGATAAAATATTTTTAAATTAGAATGGCAACCATGAAGGGACTTACAGCCCAATTATAATTTTTCTAAAGTTATAATTTTTCTTATACTTATAATTAGTCCTATAAGTCCAGTTATATAATTTTTCAGATTAGTTATAGTTAAATTTTTTTCACACTTCCTATGGCCTCCATGATAAAATGAATAGTCCTCTGTTTTCTCTGTTTGGCATTCAAAGCCCTTCAAAACCAGACCTCCTTACCCTTCCAATCTCCTCACACCTTACCACACCCTCTCTGCCCCCCATCACATACCCAGTGATCCAACAACAATAAGAACTGGAACTAGAAGTCCAAAACGAAGCTTGATATGAATTCTGAGTTTTTCACTAACTAGCATTGTAATGGTGGTGGAAAGTTATCTAGCCTTTTTAATACTCTGGCTCTGTAATGACAAAATGAGGCAAAACCTTTGAACCAAATAGAATGTAAAGCCAAAATCCCTTCCAGCTATAATTGTATAATGCTGCCATTCTAGGATTGCTCCAGCTTTAAAATTTAAATAGGATTGGGAACAACGAAAGTTATAATATTGGTGGTTGGTAGTAATTTATATCTAGATACCAGACATTTGACTCATTATGTTGCCACAATATTTTTACTCTAATTGACATTGTTCAAAACTTAAAACTAAAGAGTTAGTTACAACATCAAACTAGAGATGACAGGCTATTAGCTTGTGTAATCTTTTGTAATAAATGCAGATATTTTAGTTCCTTGGCAAATACGTAATTTGGTAAATCCAGTTTCATGTATCTGCTATGGAATCACTTTATGTTATATTTGCTGGATCTGACCATTACCCTGGGACTGAACACATAGTATTGATTTATGACACAAAGAAGATAAAATATTCAGAAAACCTAATAGTACATGAAGATGACTTGAATGTACTTGAATATCATGATTCAATTCATATGAATTCTTATTTTACCTGTTCTAGTCCTCTTTTCTAAGTAAGTTGTTCTTTAATCAATTAATCAATCAGCATTTATTAAGCTCTACTAAGTACCAAGCCCTGTGTTAAAGTGTTTAGGACACCAAGAAAGAGAAAAAGTACTAACCCTCTCTCAAGGAGCTCACAGTATAAACATGTTAACAAATGCAAATGTATATACATAAACAAGATATGCACTAGATAAATAGGAGATAATCAACCAAGAGGAGGCACTAGTATATACATTTACATTTGTTTCCATATAGAAAAAAATCCTGAATTAAAGCAAAACAAAACAAAACAAAACAAAACCCAACCTGCACAGACCTTTTAGAGACAGAGGAAAAAGTGAAAATAGAAACAATCTATTAGTCACATAAATGAAACCCCAAAATAAAAACTCATAGAAAGATCATAGCCAAAATCCAGAACTTGCAGGTAAAAGAAAAAAATAATATTGAAAGCAGCCATGAAAATAGGAGTTTAATTACTATACTAAACAGTTTAACTAGGTAACATCATAGATAGGATTTAAACTATGGGGGAACAAATTGTTTGAACTGAAGTTATGTAAAAGAGTCATCTTTGGATAGGCTGAGGAAAGGTAGCCATGCCTCAGTGGCTATCTATAAATTACTAAGCTAGTTAGAGAAGGATTCATCTAAAATGCTGAAACAAGTTGGGCTTCCAGCTAAACTCCATGAAGATGAATTGCATATAGAGGGGTGTGGGAATGTGGAGAAAAGGAGAGGCTTCAACTTGGGCCTTTGCCAGGCCTCCTCTCCATTTGGCCAAAGGAAGATTGTAAGCTTTGAAGGGTTTAAAGAATTTTGGACTTCTGATGTTCACATCAGCCTTTTTTTTTTTTTTTTGACAGTTTGAACTTAATGTTCCTTATATATCTCAAATTAAACATGTCCAAAAAAGAACTCATTCTCTTTTGCCTCAAATCTTCCCTTCATTCCAACTTCCCTATTACTGTGGAATATACTTGCATTTTCCTAGGATGGACCTAGGATAGCTAACTGTTTAGAATTTCCTTTTCCATTTTCTTTATCCAAAAGATTGGTAGAAACAGAATGAATAACACTCCAAATCAGAGTCTGAAATTATATGTTTAATCTTAAGCCTTTGTTTATCTGGTAGTTTTCTTAAACTTTATTCTGGAATAAGAATATGACATATTTAGAAATCATAAGACAATCTGCACTAATTATTATACTGGCTTTTCTTTTCTTTTTTTTTTTTTTTGCGGGGCAATGGGGGTTAAGTGACTTGCCCAGGGTCACACAGCTAATAAGTTTCAAGTGTCTGAATCTGGATTTGAACTCAGGTACTCCTGAATCCAGGGCCAGTGCTTTATCTACTGCACCACCTAGCTGCCCCTCAGGCTTTTAACATGTTTTATTTTCTCCACATAATAATGGAAGTTGTTATCTACTGAACTACTAAAAAGAAGCAGGCATTGTAATAATGAAAGTTGTTATCTACTGAATTACTAGAAACATGCAGGTAGTGCTGTCATTCAGTCATTCACATTCTCCTATCACCATTGTGTAGAAGGAGGAATTTCCCCCATGGTACATGATCTTCACTTTAGCCACTCCCCATCTGGAGGAGTGGTCTTCCTTTCAATCTATGGGTGCTGGCCTCAATGACATTCTGAACAATTCATTTCTTAGCTATTTTGAAGGACCCTGTTAATTTATCCTTTCATCTGAGATGTAAAAAAATGAGTGAATAACACTTTCTTTAACTCTGTCTTGCGCAGTCAGAAATATCACTCTGCCAAAAATATAGATTTCAAACAATACTATATAGTTTATCAATGTATTTTGCTACCTTTATATCACATTTTCCTTCTAAGTAAACAAAAGTAAAATATTTAAAACACAAGACTCTATAAACGTTTAAGATATAGGGATAAGCCTTATATTCACTCAGGAAACAACAGAAAAAAGCTTCTTTAACCATATCTGGTTAAAAAAAAAAAGTAAAAGGTGAAGGGCTATTCATCTTTTTCTGGATACTCATTCATATCTATGTTTTATTGTCTTCTATGATAGATCTTCAAATAGCATATTCCATGTGTGTCCCTCAAATATCTATTCTTGGCCCTCTTTTCTTTTACCTCAGAAACATCTTGCTCAGTGCTCTTATCAGCTATCTTAGATTCAATGATTATCTTTATCTTTATTACTTTTTTATTATTAAAATATCTAATAAACCTCTCTCCTGACTCCATTCTCACATCTTTAACTATTCATGGTGCAGCTAAAACTGGATAAACCATAAGTATCTCAAACTTAACATGTACAAAATAGAATCCATTTTCTTTTCCCCAAAACTGTCCATTTCCCATTTCCTTATTATCACCAAGGGTACAAAACCTTGACATCATCTATCACCATCTACTAATTTCTACCTTCATAATACTTCTCACGCATCTCCTTGGCTCCAATTATATGGAAGACCCTTTGGTACAGGTCCTCTTTACCTCATGCTTGGACTATTGTCATTCCCTTTTCACTGGTCTCCCTGACCAGCATCTTTCCTCTCTCCAGTCTATCCCCTTTCTTCTACGAAAGGAATCTTCATTTATTTTTCCCCTGGGCAATGAGAGTTAAGCAACTTGTCCAGGGTCACACTAGTGAGTGTGCAGTGTCTGAGGCTGGATTTTAATTCAGGTCCTCCTGAATCCAGGGCAGGTACTTTATATACTGCACCACCTAGCTGCCCCCAGGAATCTTCCTAAAGCAAAAGTCTGACAGTGTTATCCATCCCTCTCCTATTTAATAAATTCCAATGACTCTTTCTTACCTCCGGGATCAGATTTAAAATCTTTTGTTTAGTTTTTAAATTCCATCATAACCCGGCCCCTTCCTGCTTTTCCAATCCTCATATAACTCATATCATTTTTTTTTTCAGGGCAATGAAGTTTAAGTGACTTGCCCATGGTCACACAGCTAGTAAGTGTCAAGTGTCTGAGGCTGCATTTGAACGCAGGTCCTCCTGATTATAGGGCCGGTGCTTTATCCACTGTGACACCTACCTGCCCCCTACCCCACATATTCTAAGACTGAACATTACTATCCTTCTTCCTTTTCTTCCCATATGACACTCTATTTCTGACTTCATGGGTTTTCTTTTCTTTTTATTTATACTTTTCTTTTCTAATTTTTATCCCTCCCTCCTGTTAAGGGCTAAAATTCTAGCTAGTCTGTCTAAAATATCTAATGAGTGGTCACTAATAAATTATAAGCTTTAGCAAGAGTTAGACTTTTAAGCATTTATTAAGGAGAATAAGAATTTGGTAAAGAGAGAGAGAAAGTCCTACATTCATCTATCTATTAAAGGGAGAGTGCATTTCTAGCTCCCTTCTCCACCGGAGTCCTCAGGAAAGCGTCCCAGTCAGAGCACCAGGCTCCCCCTTCTTCCTCCCACAGGCAAACGTCACTTCCTGATGCCAAAGAAAAGACGCATGGTCTTGCCCTCAAAGACCTTCACTTCATGGCACAGCTTTTCTACAGTAAGTCTCTAGCAGGTGGTGTCATTCCAATAGTTACACTCTCTTCTCCCTGTCCCCTCCCTAAGGTGGTAAGCAATTTGATATAGGTTATACATGCACAATTATATAAAGTAGTATGATATTAGTAATTTTGTATATAAAAACTTGAATAAAAGAAAAAAAAGTAAAAGGAAGTGAAAAATAGCATGCTTCAGTCTGTGTTCCATTAATATCAGTTGTAGGTAGATAGTATGTTTTGTCGATAGTCCTTTGGAATTGTCTTAGATCATTATATTGTTGAGAATAGTTAAGTCTTTCACAGTTCTTCATCAAACAATATGGCTGCATGTGGACAATGTTCTCTTGGTTTTGCACTCGTCACTATACTTCAGTTCATACAAGTCTCTCCAGGCTATTCTGAAATCATCCTCCTTGTCATTTCGTATAGCACAGTAATATTCCATCACCCTCTTATACCACAGCTGACTTCAGGCATTTTCAATGGGTGTTACTAATGCCTAGAATACTCCTTTTCCTTACCTCTATTTTATGTCTTCCTTCCTGATTCTTCTCAAAACCTATCTTCTGCAGGAGGCCTTTCCCACTAGCCCTGAATTCTTTCCCTTTGAGATTACTAGATAGATAGATAGAAAGATACTAAATGGAAGGCAGTGAGTATGTTTGTGTAATTAAACATGCATAGTCATTACATGTTATCTTTCCTATTAGAATTCAAGCTCCTTGAGTTCAGGAGCCAGTATTTTGCCTTTCTTTGTATTTCTAACACTTATTTCCTGGAACATAGTAAATAATTGTTGTTGCAAGACTGTAGAGAAACATAAAAAAGAAACAGAAAAAAAAATCATGAGAGATGTTAAAAGGTTAAACTGTTTACCTTCCTGCATGGGAAGATGTTATATCAAAATCATAAGAGCTTTTTGAGTATTAGAGCAGATGATAGGAATAAATTTAGACAGAGGGCAAATGTGGGGATTGATCATAAAGGGATAATACATGTAAAGCATTTTTTTGTTTCTCTCCCTTTTTTGGGGGCAGGGATGGCAGTCTGGGTTAATGAGTGTCTTGTGTCTGAGGCCAGTTTTTGGGCTCGGGTCCTCCTGGGTCCAGGGTGGATGCTTTGTCCACTGTGTCACCTAGCTACCCCATCATGACATCCTTAGGGTAAAATCGAGAGGGGAGAGGAATACACTGGAGAGGGCATAGGGGAATGACAGAATGGGGTGAAATTTCAAATGAAACAAACAGGAAAGGGAGTATGGAATGGGGGGAGAGATAGGGGAGGTGTAGGGAAATGAAGGAGCCTTATACACATCAGAATTAGCTCAAAGACCTTAATCTCATCAGAGTTGGCTCAAGGAGGGAATAGCATACACAGCCAACTGGGTGGAATAATCTATCTAACCCTTGAGAAAAGTAGGAGGGGAAGGGGATAAGGAGGGAAGGGTGAAAGAAGGGAGGGCAGGGCAGAGAAGGGGCAATCAGAAGCAAAATACTTTTGAGGAGGAATAGGGTAAAAGAAGATAGAAAACAGTAAATATTATGGGAAAGGAATAGGATGGAAGGAAATAGTTATGATGATTGGTTATAATGGCAAAACATATGGTTCTTGTTTTGCTGGGCCATTGTGAAGAAAATTCTTTGTCAAGTTTAAGGTACTATATAAAACTTATGATGAACAGTATGCTATCAGAAAAACCTGGAAAGACCTACATGAATTGAAGCAGAGTGAAATGTACTGTATACAAAATAACAGCAGTAGTGTAAGATGATCTACTGTGAAGGACTTGGTTATTTTCAGCAATGCCATGATCCAATATAACTCTGAAGGACTTATAAAAATTTCAATCCATCTACAGAGAAAGAACTGATGGTATCTGAAAATAGATTAAAACATAATTTTTTTTTGATAGTTCCTTAAGCTGAAGTTTTCTCTCAAAACCTGGCTAATGTGGAGATGGTTTGCATGACTACTTAATGTATAACTCATATTGAGTTGCTTGAGTTCTTGTGGGTGGGGAGTTCTTGTGGGAGGGAGGGAGGAAGAGAAATCGGAACACAAAGTTTTAAAAAATTGATGTCAGGGGCAGCTAGGTGGCGCAGTGGATAGAGAACCAGCCCTGGAGTCAGGAGGACCTGAGTTCAAATCCAGCCTCAGACACTTGACACTAGCTGTGCGAACCTTGGCAAGTCAACCCCAATTGCCTTATGAAAAAGAAAAACAAACAAAAAACCCAAACAAATTCCCCCCAAAAAAAATTGATATCAAATTTTAAAATGCAATTTGGAAAATAAAATTCTAAAAAAGAAAAATATAGATGATGAGGATGAGAAGTAATGAAGACTCATTAGCTTTGTTTTCAATAATATAAGACTTGGCTCAACATGCCTTTTGTATAATTAGTTCATGCCTCCATTGATCTGGGATCCTATTGTATACTATTCTATACAATTTTGTGTCTGTGCCCTACAACTTCCCTTCTTTTCACAAATAAAATGTTTATTTTTTCTTTTTTATTGGATGCTTAACAAATGAGGTTTCTTTTGTCTTAATAAAGCAAGGATATTCAACAAGTATATGGTGGCACATAGTTTCTTGAAATAGATCTCTTCATCTCCATATAGAGACAAATCTAGACAGCAGGACAGGAGATGGTGAAGGACATGGCAATTTGTATGTTCTCTGGCACCCACTAAGTCAGAGAGGCTTAGACTTCAAGGGATGGGACTATTTCTGTCTTTTCTTGACCAGGAAGCTACATAAGGGAGGCCGGGCCAATCAAGTCTGAGGTAGATCTTTGTCTTCTTTTCAAGAAAGGTAATTTCTAATGATTAAGGAAGGAGAAGAGACCTGGTTCTCCCTTGAGTGGGGGAAAAGAAGTTAAATCAGGAAAATGCTGGTAAAGATTAGTTCTATTACAGGTGAGCTTCTCAGTCAAATTCAGGCTTTCTATTAATCCCAAGGTCAGGGCAAAACTCCCTGGGGATGTGATGTATTTATAAACCAGTGGGCATTTATTTCTAGTATCATTATCTCCTTGACAATGCCTATAATAAGTGAAGCTAAGACTGCTTCAAATCACCTTAGCTGTCATAATAAGCTATTGGTAGATTTGGAGACATCTTAATATCAGGATAATATTTAGGAAAAAAGATATATACATCTAGGATACATTCATTCACTGAGAGGCATTTTTAAGGGCCTATTCTGTGACAGGCCCTGTGACTGGTGTTGGGTATACAAATACAGAAAAGAAAAAAAGAAAATCTTTGAAATGAAGGAGATTACATTATATTGGGAGAAAATAATTTGAAGACAGATAAGGAAATATTAATTAGTAAAGACAGAGTAATTACTGGGGGGAAGGTCTTGGAAACTGAGAACAGGAGAAAAGACCTGTGGGGGGGGAGGTTGATTTATTCCTTGAAGGAAACTAGGCATTATTATATAATGTGAAGATGGGAAGGGAACACATTCCAAAGATGGGAAAAAACTTTTTGTAATGGCATAGAGAAGAGAAGAAGCTGGAAAGTCCTATGTATGATATATAGGCAGTGTGGAACCAAAGTACAAGAAGCTTGATAACATGCAGCAAGCCTGGGAAGGCAGGCTGGTGCTAAATTGTGAAAAAATGCCAATGTTAAACAGGGATATTTGCCCTTGAAACTATAATAAGGAACCCCTGAAACTTCTTGATCAAAGAAGTATTGTGATTAAATCCATACTTCACCTCCATTTAGGCCCTCGATCTTGCAGCCAAATAGGCTTTCTCTGTCTTTCCTCATTGTCACTTGTCTATATATTCTGTACTTTGTACCTCTCTGGTTTCCTTCTACCCATCATAGAAATCACTCAACTTGACCTATGCTCTTAGAAACATTAGTTTCCTTAAAATCTCAATTCAAATGTCAATTTCTAAATGAAGCCCTTCATAATGCGCCTCCCATCTTCTAAGGCCTTTTTCCTTAAAATTACACTGTATCTATCACATGCATATACATTGATTCCTCAGGCTAGGTTGTAAGTTGCTAGAGTATATGTAATACTTCATTTTTGCATTTGTTTCTACAGTGACTAGAACTTAAGAGGTCGTTAATAAAATGTTTGTTGATTCATTATATGTTTAGTAATATCAATTTGATAGATTGTGTAGAGGATGAATTGGTGGAAACTGGAACAGGGAGAATAATGAAGATGCTATTGCAATAGTCTAGGTAAGAGTATATTAAAGTCCTGAACTAGAGTGGAGTTTGTGTGAGTGGAGAAGAGGGGAGCTATGTGTGAGATCTTGTCAAAGTAGAATCAACATGGCACTCCAGATGATTAGAAATGGGGGACTGAGGAAAAGGAAGTGTTAATGATAACTGTCCTATTTTATATCTTGTAATTAGATGGGTGATAGGGCCCTCAACAGGAATATGGAAGTTAGAAAGCTGGGAGAATTTAGGGGAAAATACAATTTCTATTTGGGACTTACTGAGTTTATGAAGCATCTGGGACATTGAATTGGGAATGTTCAATGAACAGTTACTGTAGATAATCTCTCCATTGTTGCAGGTTGCAACATCTCTGCAAGTGATCAGGTTATGATTATCATTTTTTTGGAGGGTGGGGGAGAATTGTCACTTGGTGTCCAAACTTTGGGTGATGGGCCTTTCAAAATTAAGTTATGTTGAGTCTTGGTGTCGTTCATGCTAATTTTTTAACTAAGTAGGAACCTTTTGAACTTGTGTTCTCCTAAGACAGCTTTCCAGAACCCAAGGTCATATATCTATGACCCAAGGAGACATAGGAGGAGAATTTTATTGGAGGAAAAGAAAAATATATGATTTGAAAATTGAATAGAGAATCTTTCAACTGTTTAAATTTTTTAAAACTTAAACACAAGATGCTGTTTTAATTCTTTTCCCCCTCAACAATGTATTCTAAATAATTCTCATAATATTTTATTATTAGAAAACCAATCAAAAGGACACTTATAATGCTCAATATAGTCAGAATTATCAAAGTGAAAGATATTTACTTTTTTTGGTTCGTAGTCTTCAAGGTTCATGACATTTGATCAGACATTAAAGTTTGTAAACATCAATCTTAAAAGCAAAATCTTGTAAGCTCACTTTTAAAACACAATAGGCTTCAGGGAGTTTTAAAATCAATAGAGGCTATAATACTTTTGTAGGTAATCTTTAAGTAGCTCCTAACAAAATGGGAACAGAATTTGATCGATATTAATGAACAACTGAATTCAACACCATGCTTTGCAGGCATTTTTATGCATTTTCATATAAGTAATGTCAAAAAGATTAATTGCTCCTGAGAAATAATAGATCTATTCTGTTTGCTATTTTTTAAACTCTTCCTTTCTACACAGAGGAAAATGGAAAGGTGCATTGCTGATGTGAGCAGCCTGTAACATGTCCAGCAAGTAACTCAAAGAACAGGAATAACAGATATTATCGAAGAACTGTATGGAAGAAGGATATGAGCTGCTTATATAGTGAGAGTGAAGAGTTACAGGTCACCAGGTAGAATGCTGCACTGGTACCCTTAGTATATTAATAGAAAATGATCGGTGTTTCCAGAACATTGAGTGGATCTTGTGGTGCAGTTATTTGGGAGGGACATACATAAGAGTTGCACAGTACGGACAAGGCACTCAGATATGCACTTCATCATTGGAGGGAACTCCTGAGCCTATGAGTTCATAGATCCATTTTAGTATTTGGGATTACTGCTACAGAATCTGTTATTGTTGTTGTCGATTGGTTGTCCTTTTTTCTTGAAGAGGACCAATGGCATCAACAGCAATATGTCTTTACTGCAAGTGAAGCAGAGATATGCAAAGTTATCAGCCTCACTCTTCTCCAGAGTCATCTGGGTCTAGTGGCAAGACATGAATCAAGATGACTAGTAATGGACCAGGATGCAGTAGGTAACCTTGATCTATTTAAATTAAGGTCTTTTCCTACTACATAATTCAAATATAAATTGGTTGTAATATCTGTGTGAGTGTGTTACAAGGTTAGTCAGTAGAATGCAATACTATATTCATGAGATACTCTAACACATGTACACAAATTCTAATACATTTAATAGGAAATCTCTCATAGTAATTCTCATAGAAAATATATTTTTCTTCCTCTTATCTCTACAGTAGACCAATTCAAATCAACATTGATTATTATTTGAGTGACAGCAACTCCTCCCATAGGTGTGTTTAATTGTGTGTGTGTATGTGTGTGTGTGCGCGCACATGCTCTATCTATAGCATATAGAAGAAATTTCTAAAATGTTTATTAACTGCACTGAAATAAATTGCAGCTTTTCCTTCTTATAGATAATATGTCTAAATCTTGAATTCTAGATAGTAAGGAAACAGAAAAAAACCCCACATGTACTGTGGGAACAATAGATTGTTTGGGGGAAATCACTGAATCATTCAAAAGGTCTTTGAATGTTAGGTGTTTAAAAGAAGGCTCCACAAAATTTAATAATTATTTGATTGAATTTAAAAATATTTGTAGATATTCTGAAAAAAGAAAATTGGTATATTTTTATTTAGACAAAATTTCATTATTAACATGGATCTTGACTTTACTGAAAGATAGTATGTAAAGACAGAGTGAGCAGTTATGGACATGGTATGACTTGACAGTCTCTGAAAATCAAACTTGAAAACAACAACAACAAAAACAAACCAAAAACTTCCCCAGGCTCTCAATAGTTTTCCAAATTCACATAGAACTAATTCTTCTGGGTTGACAAAATGTAAAATTGATTGAGTATGAAGCCAATGAAGAAATAATTATTACATGAAAACATGGGTTCAGATTCCAGCTCTGCCATTTATGACCTTTGCGGTATCCAGCAAATCACTTAACTTTTCTGAGACTAGATTTCCTTATCTCTAAAACAAAAGCATAGGATTAGATAACTTCTGATGTCCCTTCCAGTTACATAAGAAGGATGTAGTAACTCAACTTAACTGGGAAGAGAATGTATTCTTCAACAACTCCTCTCAGTACAATTACTTTAGCCTTCTGCTGTCTAGACCATCTTTTCATGATCCGCCCCTCCCCTAGTTTGAAGAATGAGTCATTGGTACCTATGCTAAGACCAATATTTTCCTGGAAAACTTTCTTCCTCTTATTCAAAAGATGTGTGTTTATCTGTATGTGACAAAGCTACCCTTGGAACATGATTCACTACAGCTTCTCTGATTCAGCCTTCTGGTCATCTAAATCAAAGATTCTTAAACTATAGGTCATGACCCCATATGGAGTTGTGTAATTGAATGTGGGGGATCATAAAAATTTGGCAACAATAAAATGCTATGTATATCTATTTTATATACTTATATACCTAGGGTTGCATAAACAGGTTTTGTGAGAAAAGCGATTGCCAGTGGAAAATTTTGAAGAAGCTCTGATCTACAGGATCCATCTGGAAAATAGGTCCCATGTTCATATGGGCCAGGCCTGTCAGACTCTGTGGACACTCGAAGTCACATGAGAAATCATAGTCTGATTACCTATTGACCTGATGCAATTCCAAATATAGATGGATAGAGGGAGTGAGGGATGTGCAACATCTAGAGTAGCTATATACTACCCTGAGTAAAATAAATTTCCTTTGGTAAGTATTCAATTACTTGTCATTGACTTGTTTTATTCTCAAATTGAACCTGAAGAGGGTGCTGGTATTAGAGACATTTTTTGTTCTGTTATTGAGTTGTTTTTAGTAATTTACATCATTTTTTGACTCCATATGGGTTTTTCTTGGCAACAATACTAGAGTTGTTTGCAATTTTCTTCTCCAGCTTATTTTATATATGAGGAAACTGAGGCAAACAGGGTTAAGTGACTTGCCCAGGGTTACAAAGCTAGTAAGTGTCTGAGTCCAGATTTGAACTCAGGTCAATGAATCATCTTGCCTCCAGCACTCTATCTACTCTGCCACCTAGCTGCAACCTATATTAAAGCCAGGCCTATAACAATACCCTAAGTCAAAGTATATTACCAGATCAGCTTTGTAATATAGCAAAGTTCTGAGAGAATAGACCATGGAAAATATAAATTTTATTCAAATACTGACATCAAGTAAGGTATTATACTTGGGAATGTAGCAAGAAGGGCAAGCAGTTAGAGTTGCAGGAAGGGGATAACTGGGGGCAAGATCATGAAAAGATGGTACAGATAGCAGAAGACAAGAGTAATTGTACTGAGAGGAGTTATTTGAAGGAGAATAGGGAGTTCACAAAGACAATATATCTGCTTTATAGATTTCATTGAATATTGTCCTTGGATTAGTCACTGTCAGTAGGATTTTTAGGAAATAAGGTTGAAGTAAAGATGGCCTCTGTGTAAAATACAATTATCTTACATTTTACATACTGGGTAGTAGCAGGACACTGTGGCTACACATCCAGATGGCCATCTGTAATGTCATTCACTATTTGAATTTGATCTTGTATACACACAAGCAGATGTATGCATACTTTTTCCACATGCATATATACACATATATGTGTATTCTAATAATGCTTCCTCTGTTTCCTATATTATATACATGTATATGTTGCTTAATCTCCCTGTGCTTCAGTTCCCCTATTTGAAATTTCCTTTGTAACTCCAATACATTCTGTTCAATATTGGCCACTCACTGGTTTCCAATATTCAACATTATAGAATGGACTTGAATATGCGTCATGGTGTACTTACAATCAATCAATAAACATTTATTTAGCACTTACTATGTGACAAGTGCTTGCTAAGTAGTGGGTACACAAAAAGTGGCAACAGACAATTTTTGCCATCTTGGAGTCCATCATCTAATAGAGGAGCTCAGAAGTCTAATCATATTGAAGAATATGGATTTCACTAGGCTAGGAGTCAGTAGGAGGTGCAAAGGAAATGCAGAAGCTAGATAGCTTGGCAGGGCTTGCTCTTTCCTGAAGCAACAAGCTTTGGGATCAGGGTACTAGCACTTCTCATAATTTGGAGTGTTCAAAGCCAGAGGAGAGAGGGAAGAGAGAGAAAGGGGAAAGGAAAAAGAAAGGGAGGGAGGGAAGGAGGGAGAGAGGGAAGGAGGGAGAGAGGGAGAGGGAGAGGGAGAGGGAGAGGGAGAGGGAGAGAGAGAGGGGGAGAGAGAGAGAGAGAGAGAGAGAGAGAGAGAGAGAGAGAGAGAGAGAGAGAGAGAGAGAGAGAGAGAGAGAGATATCTATTGAACATAATTTGATTTTGCCAGGATACAGTACTGGAATTTGGTGTAAGATTCTAGAGAACTTGGGGATGTTTTTAGTAAATGGTTCTGATAAAGATCTTGGATGTCCCTGGAAGACCATGAACATTCTTTGCTAAAGTCTTACTGTAATCCATCTTTTTTTCCCATGAGAAATTAAATCCCATTACTTTTAGTTATAGCTCATGCACATCTGCACCTTCCATATTAGTTACAGTGCTTAACCTAGAGTATGTACTTAATAACTACCTGGTACTGGTTAACTTTTTTACAGAATTTTCAGCTGAACAATACAGCAAATTCAGGAAGAAGAAAAATAATTTTGACACCTCTATCCTTTCCTCCTTTGGCTTTTTCCTAGAGAAGAAGTTAACCTAACAAACTTGTCTATCACTAGTGTGTCCAGTGTCACCTGCAACTGTGGGTCTTTGCTTTCTAAATTATCTCACCAGGTCCAGAAGTTTCTCAAAATTGTATGATGATAGAAAGTAAAAAGAATGCAAATCAATAGAACACAATTGTGAAATGCGTCACCAGGATGATGTTTTGCCACTATGATTGCCATCTTTCAGGTGGAAAATCGAGCCAGAGGAGTTAGTAAATACCTTTGGAGATTACTGAAATCCTTAAGCTTCTTTAGGTCAAATGTACATTCACCATGTGAGTAAAAGGGCTAAAGAACAAATTCTATTCATCATCCACCTAATAAACAAGCTCTCTCTGCTTCTCATAGTAACTGCAATAGAAAATGGACTTTTCTCAACCTTCTTGTTTCTACAGGAAGTCAATTCAATTCAACAAACATTTATTAGTGTTCCATGACAGCATCTCTTATGTTCCCTGAAACAGAGCATTCCTAATCAGTGAGCTTCCTGCAAACAGAATGCTATAGAACTGCAGTCTGGGAAACAAATACAGTTGCCATTCTTTATAAAATCCATCTAAAAAGAGATCATGCATAGAATTTAGAGGAAAGAGGAATAGGAATATGTAAAATTTAAGTTTAAAATTGCCTTCTTTTGCTTTCCCTGACTTCTTTTTACCCTTACAGAGCGTAATACACTATCAACTAGAGACAGGGCAGAGTAATGTTTTCTATATGTATTATGACAAGTATACAAATGGCAAGCAATGATGAGATAGAGTTTTGAGCTTAAATATAATGAAGATATGGGTTCAAATCCCACATCTGACACTAATTGGGTGACCATAGGCAAGTCATTTACCTTTTAGTTTCCTCAGAGGACTTCTTAGCACTTATCTACTAAGATTTATATCAGCTGAGAGTAGTTAAATGTAGGGAGTTTTACATTTTCCCTGCCCCCCACCCTAAATCTCAGATCCTTTTAGTACTTTCTATTATCATAAGCATTAAGCACTACCACTAATCTATAGTAGTCACATGACATTTGCAGAATTTCTCTTTTATGAAGCATTCCTTAATTCTTTCTTCCTTTAAAAAAAAAGTAGTACTATTTAAAACATTACCTTTTATATATATATATATATATATTTATGTCTGTGTGTATATATATATATATGTATATACACATACATATATATAGAGAGAACATATAGTATAGATATATATTTTATCAAATATATGTGTGTGTGTGTATGTATATTGGTTTCGAATTTTTCTATCTCACCAGCTAGACATCTGGCCCATGTATGGTAATGGTAACTCACTTCTTTTAGTTTCCATAGTGTATATCCCATTCTCTATGTGGCCATTTTTAATGCTGTTTAAAAACGGTCATACGTAGAAGCCCTGGGGCCAAGACTGTTTTTTTTTTTCTTTCCATATGCTGTGTGTAGTTTCTGCTCTAAATAAGATAACTTCATCTTTTTGTCTTAATACTTACAAGTGGATAATTCCATTCAATGATCATCTTTTCCTCAAAACTAGAGCAATTAATTCTGAACCTGAGAGCAGGAACTAGGAAAAGATTTCTAGTTGTTCTTTTGGAATCTGATCTCTGACACTCATATCTTCATTAGAAAGCCAAGAGAGCACTGAGTGTTAGACATATTTCAGTTAAACTCAGAGAGGGCTAGTTCCCACCCAGGAGTCACAGCTGAGTTCATTCAAAATCACAGCTGGAAAGCAGAGGTATTATTTGCTTTGGCTTCTCAGCTCTTGCACGTTCTTCTTTGTTGCTGAATCAAGAGAGCTCAGAGTAGAGCCATGCATGGATTCTGGCCAGATGGCCATCTGTTACGTCTCCCGCTGTTGTAATTTGATCTTGTAGAATCTTGTTAAGTGAGCATTAAGTAATGACCATGTCAAATGGATGGCACTTTAATCACAGATTGAAAGCTTAGGGTTCATTTGCTCATATTTAGGAGGAAAAAGGAAATTGCAAAAGATGAAATAATATAAGAACTCAAAAATAAATTTCCCCTAGATCCCTTCCTTATTTTTTCTTTATGCACATTACACTTAGTTTCAACAGAAATTGAAGAGGTAAGTAGAAACTGCTAATATGCCAATATTGAATACACAGGGAAAACTGAGGACAACTTCAAAAATCAAAAGGACGAAGGGAAAAGAAAAAAAAAAACCTAATTAGGCGTTTAGAAACCTTGAGTCCCATTGAGTAACATTCAAAATTGTTTAAGTGCACTTGTCCAAAGTCACAAAAGTATCAAAGCCAGCATTTGAACTTAGTTCCACTAATTACATATTCAGCTTACTTTCTACCATCCAACTCTGCCTCCTTTTCATTCTTGCCTGGATAGAAAATATTTATATGTTTCTATCACTACAACACAAAGGAAATGTACATCTTTGCAATTATAAGAAATTTTGGTTCATGAATTGTTCCTAAAGGGAAAAAAATGAAGAACAAATTCTACCTATTTTACTTCCAGAAAGATCAGCAGCAGTATCTTTTACTGAAGAACTATTTTGACCCATATCAACAATTGATCACAAGGCAGAAAGGTTTATAGATTTTTTTCTTTGAAACAAATATCTAAAAAAGAAACTAATAATTTATGACTCATGACTACTCAGAGAAACTAAGTAGAAGACAAAAATTATGCTTTCATTATGTAAATGAATTGTCATCATCATTGTTATCATTATTACCATCATCCACACTCACATTTAAAAGATGCTTTCACATATATTATCACATTTAATCCACAAACTAATCCTGTGAGGTAAGTAGTACAAGCATTAAAAACTAACTTTATGGTCTGATACCACTAATAAAGTTGCAGCTGGTCTTTGAATCTGATCTCAAGTTTAGTTTCTTTCCAATGTTTTATGAAGGCCACAGTAGGAAAGCCATGCACTAAAGAGAGAAGCATCATTTTCCATTTGTCTTTATTTCTATTGTCAAAATCTTAAGCCAGGAATTCACTGTTTTATATTTAGACAAAATTTTCAGCCTTTGTCCAGGAGCACCATGGTATAGTAGATGGAATGACCCTTAGAATGGCTTTAGACTCAATAATATATGATTTCATATCCTTCCTCTGTCATTTGCCAGCTTTGTTACCACAAGCAAGCCCCTTAACCTCTCTAAGACTGAGGTGCGACATCTGTAGAGTGAGTGGAGTAGAGGGTTTAGGATTGCTAACCTGGAAGGTCCCTTTCAATTCTAAATCTACTATACTTTCCTAAACACTCCTTCCAAACTAATTTTCCTAAATGACTGATTTATTCATTTTGTTGTTCTGAATCAAATCCTACACTAGACCTCTCTATTACCTATAGGATAAAACTCAGTGTTGTACCTTATTGCTTTATAATATAGTTCATCTTTTCTATCCAAACTTTTTCCCATTCTTCTCCAGCTTACCTCCTCTGCTTTCATTACACCAGGTTTTTCACAGTTCCCCAGGTAATATTCATGCTCAACTCTAAATTTCTGTTCCTGACATTTCTCCTTCAATGTCTCATCCAAATTACTAAGTGTCACAGTAGATAGAGCACAAGACCTAGAATCAAGAAAACCTGAATTCAAATTCAGCTTCAGATACTTAGCAGCTGTGTAGCTCTGGGCAAGTCTCTTTAACTTAGTCTTGGTTACCTCATGTTTAAGATGAGAATATAATACCATCCATTTTACAAGATTGAGGCTCAAAGGAGATAAAATTTGGAAAGAATGTAGCACATTATCTCGTTCATAGTAGGTGTTTAAAAATGATTGTTTTGAGGCAGAGCCAAGAAGGTGGAGGAAAGGCAGTGACTTTACAGATCTCTCCAAATTATCTCTCCAAATACCTCTAAATAATGCCATAGACAATTCCTGGAACAGCAGAATCCACAAAAAAGATAGGGTGAGATCATTTTCCAGCCAAGGACAGACTAGAAGATTGGCAGGAAATGTCTGTTGTACCAGGAGCCCAGTTCTGGGACACACCAACACAGATCCAGCTCCAGGCCACAACAGGCAGTTCTAGCCCCTGGCAGACCATGCTAGAGGCAGCAGCAGCTACTTCTGAAACTCAGTTCACAGGCCAGTGAAGGGGTTGAGCGTTTGGCAAGTGGGAGTTAGCAGGGGTCTCTGCTGGTGTAGAAGCAGAACTCTATTGTGTTCCCCATGTTCAGAACCATAAAACAGTTTTGAGTGGTGGCAGCCAAGGTGGGGGAGGGGTGCAGGCACATCAAAGCTTGCAACCACACTGAACCAGATTTCTTTTCCTGGGTTAAAGAACAAGAAGGCCTGAGGTAACTTCCAGACCAGAGCAAAGGGCAGGGAAGTGCAGAACATGCCTCTCCTCAAATCATACCACCTTGGACCCCCTGAAGCTTGGGACAGTGCATCTGGATGCCATGCCCCACTTTAAGAAGGACTTAAAAATCAAGAAATAGGCAAAGAATGTGAACAGATAGAAAAAATGCAGACCATAGAAAGTTTCTTTAGTGACAAGGAAGATCAAAATACACCCTCAAAAGAAGATAACAAAGTCAAAGCCCCTACATCCAAAGCTTACAAGAAAAATATGAATTGGACTCAGGCCATAGAAGGGCTCACAAAGCACTTTGAAGATCAAGTAAGAGAGGTAGAGGAAAAAATGGAAAGAGAAATGAGGGTGATGTAGGAAAGTCATGAAAAGAGTTAACAGCTTGAAAATGCAAATGGAAAATAAGATGCAAAACCTCATTGAAGAAATTAATTGCCTAAGAATTAGGATTCAGCAAATGGAAGCTAATGACTTTATCAGAATTCAAGACACAATAAAGCAAATCCAAATGAATGAAAATATAGAGGGCAATGTGAAATATATCCTTGGAAAAACAACTGACCTGGAAAATAGATCCAGTAAAGGTAATTTGAAAATTATTGGACTACTTTAAATTTTTTTAATTAATTAATTATTTATTTATTTTTGGTGAGGCAACTGGGATTAAGTGACTTGCCCAGGGTCACACGGCTAGTAAGTTGTCAAGAGTCTGAGGCTGGATTTGAACTCAGATCCTCCTGACTCCAGGGCCGGTGCTCTATCCACTGCACTGCCTAGCTGTCCCATATTGGACTACTTTAAAACCATGACAAAAAAAGGGCTTTGACATCATCTTCCAAAAAATTGTCAGGAAAAATTGCCCTGATATTATAGAAGCAGAAGGTAAAATAGAAATTGAAAGAATCAACCAATCATCTCCTGAAAGAGATACCAAAATGAAAACTTCCAGGAATATTATTGCCAAGTTCCAGAGCTTCCTGATCAAGGAGAAAATATTATAAGCAGCCAGAAAAAAAATTCAAATACTGTGGAGCCACAATAAGGATAACTCAAGATTTAGCAGCTTCTACATTAAAGGATAAGTGGGCATGGAATATGATATTCTGGAGGGCAAAGGAACTTGGATTACAACCAAGAATCATCTACCCATCAAAACTGTGTATAATATTTCAGGAAAAAATGGGACTCCAATGAAAAAGACGATTTTCATGCATTTGTGATGAGGAGACCTAAACTGAATAGAAAACTTGACTTTCAAATATAAGACCCTAGAGAAGCATAAAAAGATAAACAGGAAAAACAAATCATGAGGGATGTAAAAAGATTAAACTATGTACCTTCCTTCATGGGCAGATGCTACTTCTAAGTCATAAGAACTTTCTCAGTATTAGGGCAGCTGAATGGAATGTATGTAGACAGCAGGCGCAGGTGTAAATTTAATATTATATCTGTAAAACATTTATTTTTGTTTATCAGGTTGTTTTGGTTTTTCTTCTGGGACAGTCAGTGGTGGGTGACTTGCTTAGGGTCACGCAGCTGATGAGTGTCTTTTGTCTGAGTCAGGATTTGGGTTTGGGGCCTTCTGGGTCCAGGGATAGTGCTTTGTCCACTGTGTCACCTAGTTGTCCCATGATGACCCCTTTAAAAAAAAATGAAGGGCTGAGAGGAATGTACTGTGAGAAAGGGAAAGGGAAAGATGGAATGGAGTAAATTATCTTACATAAAAGAAACAAGAAAAAGCTTATGGAGGGGTGGGAAAGATAGGGGAGGAGTGGGGGAGTGAGGGAGTCTTACTCGCACCATAATTGACTCAAAGAGGGAATAACACACACACTAAAGCAGGTATGGTAATATATCTTTCCCTGTTGAAAAGTGGGAAGGGAAGGGGATGAGGAGTGAGGGGTGAAGGAAGGGAAGGCAGATTGGGGGAGGGGGCATTAAGAAGGAAAACACTTTTGATGAGGGATATGATGAAAGAAGATAGAGAATAGAGTATATATCCAGGGGAGGGAATATGATGGATAACTGAAAAAAAAATTTGAAACAAGTTTTTCTGATAGACCTGTTTACAAACACATAGAGAACTGAGTCAAATTTGTTCAAAAGAGAGCTATTCCCCAACTGATCAAAAGACATGAAGTTTTCAGATGAAATAATCAAAGCCACTTATAGCCATGTGAAAAAATTATCTGACTATTGATTGGAGACATTCATATCAAAACAATTCTGGGTATGACCTCAAACCTATGGGATTGAATAATAGGACAGCTGAGGAAAATAACAATTGTTGTGTGGGATATGGGAAGAATGAGACATCAATGCACTCTTGGTAAAGTTGTAAACTGATTCAAACAATCTGTAGAACAATTTGGATCTATCACCAAAGGACTATAAAACTCTGTGTACTCTTTGACCTAGCAATACAACTACTAGGTTGGTACCCTAAAAGAAATATAAAAAAGTTGAATTAAAAATTGGCGCAATGCCCATCAATTATGGAATAGATGAACAAATTGTGGGATGGAACACTATTGTGCTGTAAGAAATGATGAGCAGAATGTTATCAAAACGATTCATGAAAAATGTAATACATCTCCAGAGAAAGAACTGATGGTATCTGAATACAGATTGAAGTATAATTTTTTTTCTTAGTTCAAATGTGCAAATGCTTTGCATGACTGTGCATGTATAACTTATATTAAATTGCTTGAGTTCTTAAGGAGGGGTGCCAGGAAGGGAGGAAGAGAATTTGGAACACAAAGTTTTTTAAAAAAAGCAATGTGAAAATTTGTTTCTACATGTAACTTGGGGAAAAGCTTAAATAAATGAACAAACAAATAAATGATTGCTTCCTTCCTTTCTTTCCTCCTTTCTTGTTCCATTCAATCTCTCAATATAAGTCCTTCCCTAATTAATTCTGTTCTATACTCATCTTCTCCTTCTCTGGATTTCTTCATGCCTATATCTCCAACCAGTAGATTATAAACTCTGGAAGGCAGACATTATGACTTACATTATCTTTTTAGTCCACCCCTGTAAAATCAAGGCAACAAACATTCATTAAGCACATACTATGTGTCAAAGCACTGTGAGTAAGAATAAAGGCAAACACACACACACCTAAGCAAACCATAGACTCTGCCATCAAGGGACTTATAATCCAAGAAGAGAGAACATGTAAGTGACTGTGCAAACAAAATTTTGTTCAGAGTATATGGAAGAAAATCTCAAAAAGTAAAGCACTAGTAATATGGAAGTGGGTGCAAAAGTCTCTTGTAAATGATTGTATTTGAGATTAGTTTTGAAGAAAGCTACAGTTTCTAGGAGATAGTAGTTAGAAAGGAGAGCTTTCCAGACCAATGCACAGCATCCTATGGGAAGAACAGTAAGTGATACTAGCATACAGTACAAAGAAGAGTAAAATGTAAGAAGACTGGAAAGGTGGGAAGGGCTTTCATTATGAAAGACTTTAAATGAAGGCTTCACACAGAAGACTTTATGTTTTATCCTGTAGGTAAGGGGAGCCATTGAATAAAACAAACAAAAACATTAAGTACCTACTATATTCTAGGCACTGGGAATATAAAAAGAGGCAAAGATAATAATTGTCCTCAAGGAGCTTATATTCTAATGGGGAAAACACCTTCCAAATAAATATATAAAAGGAAAGCTATATATAGGATAAATAGGAAACAATTAAAAGAGGGAAGACATTGAAATTAAGAGGGATCTACAATTCCTAGTATGGATGCAATTTTAGTTGTCATTTTAAGAAAGCTAGTTGAATTAGGAGCTGGAGAAGATGAGAGAGAGTGTTTCAGGCATTGGGATTAGCCAGAGAAAATGTCTGGAGTGAAGTACATAGAACATTAAGGAAGCCACTGTCAATCTATTAAAGAATAGGTATTAGGGAGTAAATTGTAAAAAGACTGGAAAGGCAGATGGGGGCTAGGCTATGCAGAACTTTGAATAACAGAGCATTCTGTATTTAATTCATCAGGGAAATGGAAATCACCAGAATTTGAGTGAAGGGAGGTAATTTGGTCTGAACTTGGCTTTAGGAAATGATGATGAATGTAGAGTAGTTTGGATTGGGAAGAGACCTGATGCAGGCATACTCACCAGCAATCTATTGCAGTAGTTCAGGCATGAGGTGATGAGGACTAGTATCAGAAAAGAGAAGAGGGACTATTTCAGAAATGTTGTAATGATGAAATTGACAAACCTTGGCTACACATTGGATATGGGGATATAATATGTGGGTGAGAGATAGTGAAGAATCTAGGACAACTCCTAGCTTGTGAGCCTAATGAATTAGGAGGAAGCTGTTACCTTTTATAGGAAAAAGGAGTTTGTTAGGGTTTAGGTGGAAAGACAGTACATTTGGTTTTGAACGTATTGAGTTTAAGATATTATTTGGACATCCAGTTTAAGAAGTTTGAAAGGTACACAAGACTGGAGGTCAGCAGAGAGTTTGGGTCAGGATAGGACAGATAGATTTGAGAATCATCATATAGAGATTGTAATTAAATCTACAGAAGTTTACAAGATCACCAAATAAAGTAGTATACAGGAAGAAGAGAAGTAAGTGGTACCAGGACAGAGCCCTGAGGAACACCTATATTTAGAGGATATGAACTGGGGGAGAATTCAGCTAACAAGACAGAGAAAGAGTGGGTAGATAGATAATAGATAAACCAGGAGACAGTAGTGTTCTGAAAACTTAAGAGAGAAGACAGTATTAAGGATGACAGAATGATCAATAGGGTCAAAGACTACAGAAAGTAACCTGGAGAATGAGAATTGAAAAAAGTCATTGAACAATAAGATCTTATTAGTAACTTAAGAGGAAGCAATTTTTGTGAAATGATGATGTTTGAAACTTGATTGTAAGGGGTTAATGAAAGACAGACAGAGAGAGAGACAGACAGAGAGAGAGAAAGAGAGAGAGAGAGAGAGAGAAGAAAAAAAAGTAGAGATATCCATTGTAGATGATCTTCTCAAGAAGTTTATAAAAGGCAGAATAGATATTGGATGAAAGGGATAGATGGATAAAATGAGAGGTTATTTTCATGATAAGGGAAATATGGGTATGTTTGTAGATAGTAAAAATAAGCCATTAAGAGGGAAAATTTGAAAATAAGTGAAAAGTGGGGATACCAGAGGAAGTAACCTGTTATAATAGATTGGATGGAATGGGATCACTTTAGATGGATGAAGGAGGAGAAAGTGACAGAAAGGAGATGAGGAATATGGGAAAAGAGGGAATTCCTAATTAATGTCCTCAATTTATCTATTAAATATAAAGCAAGTTTCTTAGCCTAGAGACTAGGGGAAGGGGGAGTCATGGGGGGTTTAAGAAGTGATAAAAAGCTTTTGAAGAGTCACAATGAAGAGTACAATAGTAAGGTGATTACAGAGATATAGTAGTATAGCCTAGTGTCAATTAGGGCCCAGTTGAGGTTATTTAACAAATTCTCAGTGGACCTAGTCAGAGCAATTATGTAATTTTCTCCATCTTTTTTTCAGCATTATGTATGTAAGAACAGAAATGGCTAGTGTTGGGAATGATCCAAAGATAAGACTTGACTGAATGTAATCTTTGATATGATAAGGGGGCTAGGTGTTCAAGAGAAGAAGAGAGTACAGAGTTGAATTGGTTCTCCAGGGAATAGGGAGAAGAGGGGGGGAGTTACTAGTACAGGAGAGATGGCCTGGGAGATAACTTATATGTCAAGGGAATTGAGGTCATAGTGTGAATGAAGAGTAAGTTTATATAAGGAAAGGCAAATGGAGAGTTGAAAAGGTAATATATTATGATCAGATAAGGGGTTTATGAATTTTTTAACATGAAGGTGGTATAGTTGTAAGTGATGGCAAGATCAAGAATATGACACCATCTTTGTGTTTGGATAATGTGGGGTGGAGAAGTAGCTCATAGAAGTTGAATAGGTTTAGGAATTGAGAGATTAGCATATTTGAGTGAAAACCAATGTGTGTGTGTGTGTGTGTGTGTGTGTGTGTGTGTGTGTGTATGCTTTAATATAAGAGTAGGTGCTAAAAATGAGAGAAAAATTGTAAGTTATGGATTGAACTCATTGAGGAAGGAAGGGGAGTGACCTGGGGTTCTGTAAACAATATAAAACAGGATTTTGATTGGGTAGCAGATTTGAATAGCATGGACTTCAACGAAATAGAGGATACTGAATAATGAAGCAAGGGGAAGAACCTGGAAGTGGTAATGAGGAGCAAGGAGGAGCTCAACTAGATTGCTGAGGAGAATTAATGAAGGTGTAGCCAGTACTGGAAAATGTGTCTAGGAGGGCTGTGTCATCAGGGGAAACAGGTTTCAGGAAGAGCTGAAAGAGTAGAAGAGGAACAAATTAAAGATGAAGAAATGTGTTGCCTATGGAATAAGCATTCCATAAGGCACAATGGAAGGAATGGATGAACTTAGGATGAAACTTTGGTATGGGAGGGTTGAAGGGGATGGGCATGAGTATGTGTGTGTTGGGGGTTGGGTGCTATAAAGAAGGGAAGACAATAATAATAATAATAATAATAATAATAATAATAATAATAATAATAATAAAGAACACTATCTTATGGAAGGAGGTATAAGAGATATGAAACTCATTGATGGATTTAGTTGCAGTGGAATTTGTATATTGCTAATCCACCTTCTCTAGAAGTGTGCTTCTGTGGAAAGACTCCTGCTGTAGGAGCCTTGATATATAAGCTTCAGAGGGGAAGCTTGCACCAAGAATTATAATGGTGGCAGAAACAGGGTATGGTTTTAGAGCTTTTGGGAAAGAGATTAAGTATAGTGAGGGTAGTCGTACTTAGATAACATAATGTTTGTTACACAGGGTAATTTAGAGCATACTGGGGTATTTCTATGCAACATCGTTTCCCTCAAAAATTGATATATCCGAAATAGGGTATATGAGGAAAAAAGGGAAGACAGAGCAAATTCTATAAGTCAATAACATATAATTTGTTAGAAGAAGATCAAACTTGGTACTACAGAAGTTTTAATTCCACAAGGGATGCAGAAAGAAAGAAAAAAAAAGAAACAAGCAAGGTTGTAGGGAACAAAGTCAAAGGCTGTAAGGGATGAAAAATAATGAAAGCAAAGGAAAGAAAAACTAAGAAAAATAATTAGTTAAAATAAAACTAGAGAAGAGAGAAATGAAGCTTATGAACCAATCATTTTAACTGAAGAAAGAGAAAAACAGAGGAGAAATAGATAACTAATTAAATAACAGATAAAAAGGAATGAATAATTTAGATAAAATGCAATAGCTAGGGAAATGTTAGGCAAAACTGGCAATGAAAACAGAGAGCCTGTGGAAATAGATGAGCATCAAAATTCTTTAAAGAAAACTAATTTGAGGGACAAATTTGTTGATTTTTAAGAATGGATTAAAAAAAAAACCTAAAGAAACAAATTGAGGAAAATACAGGTTTAATAGCTATAACATTTTTTTGTTTGTTTTATGTTTTTTGGAGGGGCAATAAGGGTTAAGTGACTTGCCCAGGGTCACACAGCTAGTAAGTGTCAAGTGTTTGAGGCTGGATTTGAACTCAGGACCTCCTGAATCCACTGCACCACCTAGCTGCCCCAATAGCCATAACTTTTTATTGTGAACGTATTGACAATTAAATAAAAAGAGAGTGGCATAATAGATAACAAAACCCAACAATTTTTTGTGTGTGTTTTGTTTTGTTTTGCTTTTGTATTCAAGAAACACACTTAAAAAATAAAGACATGGGCAACTAGGTGACACAGTAGATGGGGGACAGGCCCTGGATTCAGGAGGACCTGGGTTCAGATCCAGCCTCATTCACTTGACACTTGCTGACTGTGTAACCCTGGGCAGGTTGCATGGCCCTCATTGCCCCATGAAAAAAAAATAAAGACATAAAATCAGGCTGTCAGGCTCTATATATCAGTTTTCCATGCTACCATTTTGCCTCACTGTAAGTGAATGAATAGATTAATGAGAGTTTGGTCATTGATACTCACACAGAAGTGTTAGGGTACATATCTTTGTCTTATATTTCAAATAAATTTTTTTTTCTTGAAGAAGGACCGTTGGTCATGTTCAAGGGGAGAAGGAGGAGGTTTTGGTAGGTTACCTTCCCAAAAATAATTACAACAAACAGTACTACAGTAGAGGACTACCATAATTTTTAATTCACAAGGAGAATCTAAGGCTCTTGGCATACCTAAATCCAACAGTGATTTCCAATAGGAGAAAAAGGGAAGAAATGAACAATGGAAAAAGTTATGATTAGAAAATTTCTTATCCATCTATGTGGTGCTTAGGGAAAACAAACAATTATGCTTCAGATTTATCAAAGATTTTTTTGTTTCTTTTTTAGATTCCATTACAACTGAGTTTTCTCTTTAATTTCTATTCTTTATTTCTTGGATTCTTGGTCTTCCTCTTTCAACTTGAGAAAATTCTTGGTTTTGTTATATCTTACACATGGCATAGCCAGAGCACACTTGCTCAAAACCTCAATTCAAAATGTTTGATCACTGAGGTGAATGCACCAATATTAATAATATATTTCTCTTCTTGCTTTGTCTTATTACTCTACTTAAGGACAGTGCCAGAAGTTGGGGAAAAAGACATCCCAAGGCCCTAACACAAGTTCTCATGTTCACCCAATTATATTATCTTAACTGTCATATGCTCTAAAAAAATGGCTGAAATGTTTCCCAGGTTCAGATGAGCTGAGGGATTCAGTTAGATGTTTGAAAAGTCTAGAAAGATAAATTTTTAAAATTTCCCTAACATTAATTTACTGCCACTGCAAGCTCTGTTAAAGATGTTGAACTATTCAGACATTTCCAATTAAGGATACTTCACTTTCTAACACAGTAAAGTATTAAAAATGTGCAGTGTAGATTGGCTCTGCTATTAGAGTCTTTATTTCAACTTTCCCAGCATTATGGGTTTGAATTTGTAAATGTTATATTACATTAATCACATATATACAGATGGGTGATTTTAGATGGGGATGTTGTAATTACAACATTACCAGCATAAAAGCAGACTAAAATAACATTTTCAATGACAATTTAGTACAGCAAATTGTTAAAAATTGACTACAGTTCATAAAAAGGCAAAGTTTCCTTCACAGAAGCAATCACTAGCATCTTAAGTCCTTTGCCTAACCAAAGTAAAAATAAGGAATGGATGGTACACCTTCATTTCAGTGACTTTGGAGTATGATAGTATATTAGTGCTCCATACAGTATGACGATCTGTTCATTACAAAGCAGTGGCATCAATCCAGTTTTGACTGCACTATGATTAAATATTTATAATGTTTTCACGCAGCAAATGAAGCATGCTGATTAAAACGATCAGGTTGTCTCCATTTGGATACACTAAAAAGCTGAGGTTCACACCTTGGGTAGGAGATGCTTCAGGTCATTTCTACACATTAGCCTTTCCAATTTCCAGGGCCGTTTCCATTAGATGGAACATCATTACAGTACAGAGAAATTGTAAGCAGGAGACAAGCATTCATCCAAATACTGAATTTCTTAACGAAATAACTAGAAACGTAATTACTGCTGACAGGTCATTTGAAGATAGCAGCTCTTTGCTGTCATTCTTTAAAATAAACATATGAAGTTAGCAAAGATTTTCGTACTCTTCTACCATTTAATAAAAGTGATGGACTATGTGCCTCATCTTGTAGCCCACAGAGTACAGACTTCAATGGAGATTTTTTTTCCCTTGAAAAAAATGCAGCAGAAATAGGATTAAAGTTTTGGGAATTAAAAAAAAATGCCAAATGAATGCTCACATAGTTCAATGACAGAGTCAAAATGGCAAAGTTAACAAAAAAATCACAGTAGATCATTGTTACAGGCAAATGTAGCTTATAAAGACAGAAAGAAAGATTTGTATACACTGGGGTATGGGGTTTGAAGGAAACAGTGGCAACAGTGGTACTAGGCATGCCCAATACAGAGGAAAAATAAAAAGGACCACATATCTGGTCAGAAAGCACCACTTTCCATTTCCTTATAAAGAGAAAATTATATGTAGTATTAAAAAAAAACCAAAAACCCAAGAGCAAGCATTGGCCTTAATGGGGAAAAGATGGAAGCTTTCCCAATAAGTTCAGGGGTAAAGCAAGGATGTCCAAGACAAGAAAAAATAAATTGACATAACAACCATAGACAAGAAGGAAACAATCAATTTTTGGGGGGAGGGTGGTGGGCAATGATATGATGGCATACTTCAGCAGCTAGATGGTAAAGTGAATAGAGAGCCAGGCTTGTAGGCTTGGAATCAGGAAGATTCCTTTTCCTGAGTTCAAATCCAGCTTACATACTTACTAGCTGTGTGATACTGGGCAGGTCACTTAACCCTGTTTTCTTCAGTTTTCAAATTTTTTTTTCATCTATAAAATGAGCTGGAGAAGGAAATGGCAAACTACTATGGTATCTTTGCTAACAAAACCTCAAATGGGCTCACAAAGAGATAAACATGACTAAAATACTGACCAACAACCTACTTTGAGAAACTGGGAGAATCATTTAAAAAGATACCCAAGAAAATGAACAATTTTAATAAAGTTTTGGGATATAAAATAAATCTGCTCAAGTCATCAGTATTTCTATACATTACCAACAAAACCCAATATAAAAAAAGTAAAAAAGAAATTCCATTTAATGTAACTACTCACAATATACAATATTTGGAAAATGTACTTGCTAAGACAGACTTAGGAACTATATGAACACAATTACAAAGCACTCGTCACACAAATAAAAACAGACCTAGACAATTGGAGAAATATTATGTTAATAGGTAGGCTGAGTCAATATAAATAAAAAATGACAATACTGCCTAAATTAATTTAATTATTCTGTACCATATCAATTTAATTCCCAAATACTTATTTATGAAGCTAGGAAAATAATAATAATAAAATTAATCTAGCGGACTAAAAGTTTAAGAGATAATCAAAGGTATATCATGGAAAATATAAAAAAGCAGGGAACTTAGCAGTACCAGATATCAAACTATACTAAAATTGGTAATCTTAAAAACAATTTGATACTTGATAAGAAATGTAGCAGTTGATCAAGGAAATAATTTATTGACAAGCAAATGAGCATTTTTGATAAACCCAAAGATTCTAGCTAGTAGGGAAAGAATTAAGTATTTAGCAAAAACTCTTGGGAAAACTGAAAAGTAGTCTGGTAGAAACTATACATGGATCCTCTCACACTGTATCCCAAGATAAGATAAAAATGGGCATATGCTTTAGACATAAAGGGGGATATTATAAGTAAATTAAGATGGAAAAATGGAGAAAAAATGCCTGTCAGATCTTTGGATAGAGGAAGAATTTATGACCAGATAAAAGATAGAGAGGGTTGGAGAATGTAAAAAATATGAATTTTATTACATTAAATTATTTTTTCTGTACAAATATAACTAGTGCAGCAAAAATTGGAAGGAAAAGAAGAAACCAAGTAAAACATAACAGAAAGGTTTTGTTTTGTTTTGTTTTGTTTTTTTCTGATAAAGGCACCATTTCCCAAATATGTAATGAAAAGGCATTTTCTGGAATAAAGCCAAGTTATCAATGCAAAATAGATCAACTTTGATATACAACTTCACACTATAATACTGGCTGAGATAATAGAAAAGGAATGTGGGAACATTGGAACACCAATGCATTTTTGGTGGAGTTGTAAACTGATCCAATCATTCTGGAGAAAAATTTGTAACTATGCCCAAAGAGGAATAAAACTGTGCATAACCTTTGACCTGGCAATCCTGATACTAAGTCTATACTCCAAAGATATCAAAGAAAAATGAAAAGGACCCATAACTACTATATACATATATATGTATATGTGCATATGTAAAATACATATATTAAGTACCTCTTTTTATAGTGGCAAAAAATTGGAAACTGAGGTGATATCCATCAGTTCAGGAATGACTGAGCAAGTCATGTAATATGCTTGAGATGGAGTACTACTGTTGTGCTATAAGAAATGATGAAGGAGACAGTTTCAGAAAATACTGGGAAGACATTTGAACTGATTTAAAGTACAGTGAGCAGTCCTAGGAATACAATGTACATAATAATAGCAACATTATAATTATAATCAACTGTGAAAGTCAGCAGCTCTGATCAATACAATAATTCATGATAAAAGAAGTTGTCCACCTCCAGACAGAAGACTGATGGAGTCTGAGTGCAGATTGAAGTATACATATTTTTTTCTTGTTACTTTTTTTTCCTATAACATGGTTAATGTGGAAATGTTTTGCATGACTTCATATACATAATGAGTACCAATTTTTTGTCTTCTTAATGGCTAGGAGAAGGGGTAGGAGGAAGAAGAAAATTTTGAACTAAATATAAAAATTAAAAATTAAATGGATGATTATTTACAGTTCCTTTGCCTTCTATTCAGTAAATAATATTTTGTATAGCTTTGTAATAAATACTTGTTGAGACAATGAATGAATGGTTAACATCTCAAAGCACTTTGAATATTCTTTAACTTTTTCCTCTCAAAAACCCTGTAAGTTAGGTAGTGGAAATATAATTACCTTCATTTTGCAGATGAGGAAACTACACCTCAAAAAGAAATTCAAATTATCTCTTGGATTCATGCAAACTGAGTCTGGGATATTTGAGAAATGAGCATCACTAAAAAACAGTGGCTGGATGATATATTTGCATGGTGGGTTTTTTTTAGAAATTGATGGGAGCCATGATACAAGTTTTATAGCAAGACTAGATTAAAAAACAAAAAGACATTCCTAATAAGTTTGGGTTATCTCAAGGTTTACTGATTTCATCTTGTAAGCATTTGATGGGCTTAAAGTGTAAACACGTAAATATGTAAAGTACATATGCTTTCAGTAAGTCAGAGAGGTCATTTAGGATTAAGTTAGGTATATAAGGAAACCCAAACACAACACATAGCTCCTTCTCCAAAGCCTAAATGATGCTCCCAAGAGTCACATTTGGAGTTATACATACTCATTAAGAAGAGTGAATGTGTTTCTTTGGAATGAATACTCATAAAAATTCACAACATTAAATTTAAATAAGTCTATTCTTGTATCAGAAGTTTGAACATTTTTGAAATGTATGCCATTTACTTAATTTAGCATTAGCAATTAATCACATAATTGTCTGAAAATGAATGAAGTATGTGCGATAAGAAAAGCTAAGTATGGATACCTGAAGACAGAATTAGAATAAATCTGAAGAGATTGCAAATTTGAAAACTATTAGTAAAGAAAACCAGAGTTTTCTCTGCCAAGAATTGGCAGAGAGAGAGAGAGAGAGACAGAGAGACAGAGAGACAGAGAGAGAGAGAGAGAGAGAGAGAGAGAGAGAGAGAGAGAGAGAGAGAGAAAGGGAAATGAGGGAAAAGTGAGATGGAGGAAGGGAGAAGGAAGTGAGGGAGAGAAAGAGATAGAGTTACAGTTAGACACTCAAGCAGATACAGAGAGGAAAAGACAGACACAGAAACAAAAAAATATAAAGATGCAGTAAATGTTTACTGTGCTTCATCCGTATTGAGAAGAGTGAGAAAATTACATAAGAAACTATGTATCTTCCTATTAACGGTAATTAAGTTTTACTGGTTAAGTTTAATATAGAGTTGCAGTTCTATTTTAGTGAATTTTATGATTTAAAACAAATCTTTCAGTCTGAACGATTACTACAATTTAACTCTTCAATGTCTTTCTCAATATCGTCTCTCGTGGGGTGCAGCTAGGTGGTGCAGTGGATAGAGTATGGGCCCTGGATTCAGGAGAACCTGAGTTCAAATCTGGACTCAGACACTTGAAACTAGCTGTGTGACCCTAGGCAAGTCACTTAACCCCAATTGCCTCACCAAAAAAACCCCCACAAAACCAAAAAACCAAAAAAAAAAACCCCAACAAATCAGTATCATCTCTCTGTCATCATCACTATTTTATTACAGGCCCTTATTACTACCTCCTTCAATGTCTGGTGGAGTCTTTTAACAAGTCTTCTTAACTCTACACCATCTGTTTTCCAGACTATTTCAAAGTGATGGCAGATGACTCTTATGGGGTGAAGTGGTCATATCACTCCTTTGCTCAAAAACTTTCAACAACTTCCTTTTACCTAAAACAAATAAACAAAAAACATATTCTAGAATCTAACTCCACTCTATTTCTCTAGATTGTTTTCATGGCATTGCTCTCCATGCATTCCATAATTTACCTAGGATATGCATTTTTTAACTCATGCCATAATGTCTTATTCCATCCTATTGATAACTCAAACTTCTACTATTGGTCCTTTGGCTATTATAAGTGAGCTTTTGCTTCAGTTTTTAGGGGCCCTGACCTCCAAATGACCAAGCCTTCTCTATACCCTACCTTCCCAAAGTATGCGTCATGACCCCATATGGTATCCCATAAGTGAATGAGAGGATCGTGCAAAATCTGGCAACAGTAAAAGGTTATGTATACCTATTTTACATACCTATATACCCAGGGTTGCATAAACATTCCTTGGGTGAAAAGAGGTCACAAGTGAAAAAAAGTTTAAACCCTGCTCTATACCACTTCCCTGCATGTGCTAAATATGTTACCCTCCTATTCCTCTTCCAGGTCCACTCTATGCATTATCTTTCCACATTAGAATGTCAGGTTTTTAAAGCCTTGGAATATTTTGGTTGCTTATATTTGTATTTCAAGTCCTTAACACAGTGATTGGCACAGATGCATAAAGCATTTGTTAAGCACTTAATATATCTATCCTTTTACTTGATGGTACCTCATTATCCAGTCACCACACATGCCCCACACTTTTCTGACTCTGTGCCTTTATTCCCATTGTTCCTTAACTCTGGAAGGATTCCCTTCACTCCATGCAGCATTTTTATTCCTAAGAATCTTTTGAAATTCATTTTAAATGCCACTTTATTCAGGAAATATCCTCTTATTCCTACCTGGGTTTATGTTTATCATATCCTTTTATTTCACTGAAAGCCTCAAAAGGGCAGTGATAATTTCTTAGGGAAATTTTTATCTTCCATGGAGCCTAGCAGTATGTGGTCTGCCCATAATAGATGTGTGAAAATAGTTGTTGAAGTTCAGTTCATTTTTATAAAAGTAACTTTATTTAATCATGTAAACCTCAAATGTATGGCAAATTATAACTTCTAATGATAAGCATTGTGGACAATATTTCCATTAATCATCATATAAAAGGGGTTTTAAAAATTTTAAATAAGATAGAACAGACAATGCCCTGACTCCTGATCATTTTCTTGCTGTTTTCAGACTGTAACGATTGGAATGATGCCACCTGCTAGAGACTTACTGTAGGAAAGCTCCATCATGAGGAGAAGGCCTCTGAGGGCAAGGCCATGCGACTTTTCTTTGGCATCAGTAAGTGATGTTTGCTTGTGGGAGGAAGAAGGGGAGAGGCAGATGCTCTGGTTTTCTCTTTCATCAGAACTCTGGTGGAGAGTGGAGTGAGAAATGTGCTCTCCCTTTAATAGGTAGATGAATCTAGGCCTCTTTCCCTTCACCAAATTCTTATTCTCATTAATAAATGCTTAAAAGTCTAACTCTTGCTAAAGCTTATAATTTATTGGTGACCACTCATTAGATATTTTAGACAGACTAGCTAGAATTTTTGCCCCTTATAAGACTTTATTACCAGGTTCAACCTCTAGTTCCCTAAGATCGCTTAAGAGAGTTAACCAACTCTGATCTCTAGCATATATTAAGCCTGGCAAGCAAACCAGGCCTCTAAAACTAAATTTAATGGATTATCCCTCTAAAGTGTAATCACATCTAAAAGACATATCTCACAGGATATTGTATAGCTCAAATGAGATTGTATGGGCATAAATGTGCCAAACACAAATAGAAATAGATACCAAAAGGCATATATTGACTTAGAAAACCACAAGTTAACATCATCTGTGTAGTAACAGTAGTTGTAATAACCAGGTAAGACCAGTCATTAGGATAAAGTTCAAGGTTAATAGTGCAACAATCATTGTGGCAAGAATATATTTTAAAGAACTTACAGCTGTAAATATTAGCATGCAGAATAACCAGAGACCAAGAGTAATAATATAACTTTAATCAACAAGTGTTCCTCCTGCAACTGTTTTCATACCCTAGACTTTAAAATTCAAAATTAAAAAATTGTTTAACACCTGAAAAATTAGAAAACCTTGTCTTTTTTCTGTCTATGAATAAATTAGAAGAGAATGAACAGTCTAAGTTACCTCCATAGCATATTTTAATTTTTCATTTTCTTAATGGTATAGATGGACCATTCTTATTCAAAGGAACATATTTTATATATTTAGCAGGGTTAAAACTTAAACATATATTTTTGAAAAATAATGATACAACTCTTTTGTTGAAGAAATTTATTAATATATAACTATTTTTGAGAGAAATAAAACTTAAAAATTTGGTTTTCTTATCATCATTTCTTACCTTCTAATTCAGTATATATAACATCTCTCTAATATCCCTTAAGCTATTGAATTGGAAATGATTCAACTTCTATTAATTTTATGAGCATTTGCCTGAATTCATTTTGGTAAATAAAATAATCAAATAGTTATTCAATTTTCTGCAAAATTAATCATGAGTGAGGGGCACAGCTTTAAGAAGTATGGCAGTACTCATTTCAAAAATAAAACCCTCACCTCTGTGAATTGTAAATTGCTTGTATTCAGATTCAAAGAATGAGAGTGCATTTTTGAAGGAAAAACTATGTGAAATTGAGCCTTCCTTAATACCGTGAGCAAACTAGTCCTCTAATACAAACTTCAAAGTATTATCCTCCTATGGCATAATCAGACCTGTAAGACTTCATCTTACATGGTGCTATATGATTCAAGTGAGATAATGTGGAGGTAAAGAAGTGTCAAACTCAAATAGAAATAGATATCTGAAGGCACATGTTGATTTAGAAAACCACAAATTAACATCATATATGTTGTATTTTATTTTTATTAATTTTGTTTATCATTTCACAACTACATTTTAATCTGGCTCAGGCCCTGTGTTTGACATCTCTAGCACTCTGTAAACAGTGAAGTACTAAATAAATGCCACTTAATATTTTATGGAATTCCACTCAGTGCTGGGAGGAGGGGAAGATAAAATACTTGGCTTAATATAAATTTAATGAATAGATTCATGATTTGGAGCCATAGTAAACACTGGTCTGATTTATTTTTATCACTGAAAATCAATTCTTTCTGTCTTCTGTCTAATAATAGTCTTGAAAAGTGGTTTTTGAAAATATTTTAACAAAATGAGTAGTACTTTAACAATGAATTTTTTAAAGTTATAGTTTCATCTCTTTGGGGGAAGCTTTGGGGACATAATAGCACAATAAAAGGAGGATTGAACTTAGATATAGAAGCCATTATTTGAAATTCTGGCCCTGTCCCTTACTACATATGTGACTTTGGACACAACCCCTCTGGGTCTCTGTTTTCATACCTATAAAATGAGAGAATCAGACTAGATAACCTCTAAGGTCCCTCCCAACTCAATTTATAGCCTTCTATAGCCCAAATTTTATCATAAGATTTAAGTGATGCAGTCACTTTAAACCTTTTAAGGTTATAAAGAAGTCTGTTTTTGAACATGGGAAGAAGACTCTGAATACAACTCAATTTAAATTTAAATCACCATTAAAACAAAGGACCTATTTTCTTATAATTATCTACAAAAATGCCTTCTTATTTTTAATAGCATCTAAATATACCTTTTCCAAACTTAGGAAGCCAACCAACTGGAAATAACAATAAACCATAATTTACATAGCACTTTACATATATTATCTCATTTGAGACTAAAAACAACTCAGTGATGCAGATGTTACCTACAGATATCATTATCTCCAATTTACAGAGGAGGAAATTGAGGCTGAGAAAGGTTGTGTTTTGACAATGGTCATACAGTTAAGAAGTGTCAGACCTAATATTTGAACTTAGTTTTTCTTAACTCCCCAGTCTTGCCTTATACTCTATTTATTACTCTAGTACTTGTGCAAATCAAGCCAGCATGTCCTGTCCAGGGAAACAGATAGGAGGGAAGAAGTGATATACACATGTGTGCATGCATAAGTACACACACATATGCACACATACATATATACATATATCCACATATATGGATATATGTATGTCTATGCATGCATATACATATACAGACACATACAAACATTGAATGGTGAGAAAATAATGGGATTTGGCAGATGCCCAGGGGCCCCACCTGAAGACTGATTTGTAATTGATTGAATTGGGTGAGACTGACAGAGACTGACTGAGAACCTACTTAAAGTTGATTAAACTGAGACCACACCTGGCTGGCCCTGAGTGGGATGTTGTTCTCAAAGGCTGTGGGCTATACATGAGTCCACCCTCAACCAATCACCTTGAAGGACAGCCCCTTCCCGGGTGGGAGACAGGAAGTAGGAAGGGAGGCTGGCTCCCTATCTCTGGCCTCTTTCCTTCCACAACCTTGGATTGATGGCTGAGGGAAGAAGGAGTCGATTCTGAACCCTAGGGTTAATAGGCTTTGGCTATCTTTCTGAACTCCATGTGTTTTATCTTTGCTAACTTCTAATATATTGTAATAAATGCTTAAGGCCCAAACACTCTTGCTGAAGTTTCTAATTCATGAGTAAATCCTAGCTAGTTCCACTCACATACACACTGGGATGGGGGTTGGGGTTGGTGGCAGGTAAGGACACACACATTAGAGTTTAAATGTCACAGAATCCAGGAGGCAGAAAAATATTTTGTGAATGGAAGAAACAAGCCTCCAAGGTTTTGGATTTCATAATTAGAGGGAAATAAAAAAAATTAAAAAAAAAACACATTACTCTTCTCTATCCCCTCTATGAGAAAGAAGAAAGAGATCTTGGGAAAGGGAGCATTAGAGGAGAATTTGCTCAAGCTTTATTGCCATGGTAGCTGAAAGAAGAATAAAGAAGTCTAAGCAGGCAGCTGACAAAACTGCTTTGGATCCCCAAGCCCTTCATCAAAGAGGTGAACGAAAAGAGTTTTCAGTCATTCACTGAAGCCACAAATCAGAAAACCCATGAATGCAATTATTACCACCATATGCTACTGACTTCCCAATCCATCTCAAACCCTAATCTTGAGGTATAGCATAATTTGGTCTAGAAAATTACTGGGCTTGAACACATGCTTGGGTTCAAATCTACTTCAAACATTTACATAATTGTATAATCTTTCATTTATCTGCATTTCAGTTACCTCCTCTGTAAAAAGAGGATAAATATTGCCATAATACCCATGATATTGTGAGGTTGGCATAGGGACAAGAATTGAAATTTCAATTCATATAGGAATCTCAGATGAGAAAACCTTCTCTTAAGGTGGGTCAGCACCGTGTGTCCTACTTCTAGTCTTTGAGAATTGTTTGGGGCACTGGGAGGTTAATTGGCTGACCCAGGGTCACACAGTCAGTAGGAGACAAAAGGAAGATTTGAGTTCAGGATTTCTTTATTCAAAGGTCACCTCCATTTGACTATGTCAAGCTGCCACTCACAGTGTTGTTATGAGGCATTTATGTAGTCCAACATATAGGGGACTAAATATGGAGTCAGGAAGATCTGACCTCAAATACAGCCTCTGACACTTATTAGCTATGTAACCCTGAGCCAGGCCCTTCATATCTCTCAGCCTCATTTCTCCCATCTGTAAAATGGCAACAACAATAGTACCTACCTCCCAGTGTTACTGTGAGAATAAAATGGCATATGTAAAGAATTTTGCAAACCTTAAAGTGCTATATAAAGGCCAGCTATTGTAAGACTCAAATTAAATAATGCATATGGAAGTATAGTGGAAATTTAAAAATGCTATTTAAGTATCATTTATTGCTATTATCCCATACCTGAGCTCCCATCTTCTATCTCCAATTGCCATGGAGACATATTCCCTTGGATATTCCATCAGAATATAACACTAAAGATACCTAAAATTGAACTCACCATCCATCTCCCTAGAGTTGACCCCTTCTTTCTTCCAACCTCTCTAATCCTTTTGATGGACTACCATCCTTCCCATCGCCCATGCTTAAAAGTTAGCAGTCATTAGTTAGCCATCTGCTCTCCATCATTCCCCATAAATAATAGTTTGCTAAGTTTTTTGCATGTTTCTCTACAATATCTCATTTATGAGTGACTGTTATACTTCCATGGCCAGTCCCTTATTCCCTATTGCCATTGCAATAGCTGTGAAATTGTCTCTCTGCCTCCATCTTTTCCTCTCCTCTCTCAACTCAGTTCTACACATGACTAAGATAATCTCACTGAACCCATATACCTATGTGACTCTCCTGCTCAAAAAAAAAAAAAAGAAATGAAAACAATATAACCAGCATCCTTCTCTCTATAGGATAAAATACAATCTCCTTAGCCTGGTATGAATAGCTCTCCCCAGGCTGGCTCTTACTTATCACTATCTGTGCTATAACAAATAGAGGGCATTATCAGGCCTGTGGACAACATTATTTGACTCAATGACCCAATATATTTTTTTAAAAAGTAAAGCTTTCTTCTGAGGATTTATAATATTCGACTCTATTTTTGAAGTTTCTGCTACAAGTTTTTAGAACTGCCTTGGGTTTATTAAAAAACATTTGTTCATAACCCATTCATCACAAGTACTGATGGTAAGAAGGAAATACTGAATTTATCCTCCTCCCCCCCCAAAAAAAAATAAAATGAAAAGCATTCAGGTCTGATGCCAAAGAACTTGTGAATCAAAGTGCTCCAGGCAAAATGTTAAAATAGGAGAATATGTCTAGCCCCCTCCCACTCTATATTTCTGCATTTTCCCCTACTTTACATTTTGCCCTAAGTAAATTTCAGTACATCCTTACTCTATATCACTGGTTACCTTATGCCACAATGCTTTGCCCCTTCCAAATCAAGCCTTCTCTAAGGAAAAAAATCTTGAAAATTCATCCATTCCAAACCGCAAATTTATAAGGCATAATGTGCTACTTTATTTGTATTTAGCCTAGAACAAAGGGACTCACATTAAAGGATTTTTGAACTTAATATAGTACGGAAGGCAACTTCAGTTTCTGCAGTCAGAAAGGCTTCCAAAGGACCATGAACTACACCCTGTAGGTAACCACTGTAGAGCATTAAAAGTAAAGAATGACCTTAGATTATCAACTAATTTTTATTTTATAAATGACAAAAATGAGATGCATCAAGGTATAATTACTTGTTCAATGTCACAAAAGGAATAAAGGGAGATCCAGGATTCAAACCCACATCATCAGAATGCATATCCTTTAATATCTCCACTAGAGACCATCTATGCGACTCATAGATTTATTAGTACAAATCACTTTGACACAGCTATACCGCTATGAATCATATGGAGGGAAGTAAAGATGTAGGCAAAGCTCCTATATGTACAAAAATATTTATATCAGTACTTTTTGTAGTAGGGAATATCTAGAAAGAATCTGCTTAAGTTCCATGATTTAATCATCCACTTTACCTCACCTACAGAGATATTTCTGTCTTTCCATCTTTCCATCGCCCATAATATTCAACTTCTATATTTATCAAATCTAAAATGCCTTTATCTCATCATATTTTATCATTCCACCTCCACAGATAATGTGAGACTACTAAGCATATTCTTCATCCTCAATGTGACTGCTAATCCCTTCTACCCTTCAGTATTTTCCCAGGCCATCACCCCAACTTTGCCCACAGTCCTCTCCTTCCCCAGTCTGGACTACTTGATGAACCAGTTCAACTGCTTATTTCTATATTTTCTTCTATATTCAAATATCTTGCTTCTTTGACCTACCTCTAATCATTTCTGGCCAAAACTACACCTCCAAAATATTCCCATTATCTGATTGCTTCACATTCACACTTCTCCATATGCTATTTGCCAGAGCTGGCAAAAGGACCTCAATGCTTGATGACAATGTTGTATCGATGACTAGTTTAAGCAATTATCAGGATAATTCTCAAGTATGATGCAATCTAAGGTTTTATTCAAAGATCTCAAAGATAAGGTAAAATGTGGTAAAAATGTATATATAATAAAAGTTAGATTCGCCCAATATTTATTTCAGAAATGGAAAGGAAAACCTTTTGACTGGAGAAAATGCTTGAGAATTCAAGAGCCACCACAATACTAGGATCATACCAATATCACATGCCTTACTTATAAAAGAAACTAACATTTTTAAGCACTTCTGTTTCTTGATTCCCTGGGTGGTAAATTTTGCATTTGCCCAATTAAGAGTCTCAGAATGAAACACAAAATGTGAATGTAAGGACATTTTACAGTTCAAAATACCTTTCGAAAACTTTTAATATGCAATTACACATTCCGTTGACAATTTCACAGAAATTATTCACAATTCTCTCATATAACAGAATTCCATGGTTAGAAAATTGTTTCAATTTACCTGTTCTGTCCATAGGGATAAAGACTTTTATTAATTTGTCATACTACAATAGTTAGTAAAAGTAAATATCATATACCATTCCACATTTGTGAATAATGCTTATGTCTTTTATAGGGCACTGGTGAATAAACCTAATAAGCTATTTCATGAAAATTCCTTGAATACTTCATTAGAGGATTAATTTTATTTTCTAAGTGGTAACTCCAAATTTATATAACCTTGAAAAACCTAATTCACTTGCATATAATACAAGGAACTATGTCCAAAGAATAGCCCCAGGAATTGCCAATACAAAACTAAAAATGAAAATTTAGAATTGGGAGAAAATGGGCATATTGGCTACCCCTTCCATTTCCTTTCAATAAAACATGGACATAATTGGCCCCATTCTTTGTGAAAAGTTTTTATAAGAAAATTATTTTTTCCTTAAAGATAATCAAAATTATTACTCTGTACTCTTGAAACTTAATCAAATGTTTTGACTCAGATTATTTCTTCCCTGCAATTTCATTATCTTTACTTATAAAGTTCACCCCTCAGCTTCACCAAATCCTATTTTCCTTCCCACAACCTTGTTCTCCACTACCAGTTTCTTTCCCATTTTAATATTATTAAACTCATACTTCTCTCATCTTAATGAATTACCAATTAACTCAGAAATTCAATCAGACCTTTTTGGCATCCAATGCAATGACTACCAAGTGGTCTTCTGGTTTTTATTTTATTCTTGTTCCCTCTTTATAGAAAGCCTTGCAATATTTCTTAGAATTACCTTCTGTTTTGTCCATTTTATATTTTCAAGTACACATTCAAATGACTCATGGTGAACTGCTCATGATTTAATGCTTAGCTTACGGTTGAAAAGAATAAATAAAACTCTTTCAAGCAAATTACATTATTTCTGTCCTCTTAAATCAAAACATTGTACAGACTCTTAAAATTGAGTATATATTTTAACAACTTGTAAAACTGATAAGAATTTTTAAAATTAGGTTCCAGTGTCTTATAAAGTAAGAAAGCTCATGTTCTTTTTCTAAAGGCAACATCTGATATATGAGCATTCATAAACATCAGGAAGGTTATGGCTCTCTTCAAGTGTGAACTATCTTTAATATCTGATTGCTATTAAGCCTTGGTCATCAGCATTAATGATGAGTTATAGAAATAGAATCAACATTAAGAAATGAAATAATTTTATAATAGTTATTTACTGAGTGCCCTGTGTATAGTAAATACCTAATATGCAAGTGCCTCTACTTAGGTAAACTGGGAAATAGTTTCTTTAAATGTATTCATGGCACTTTTCAATGTGATTTCCTGATATTTTTGGCTATTCCCTCAAGTCACTCAACACAATGATTTCCCAGGAGTCTTCTTCAGTCTGTAATGAGACATTTACCTCTTGTTACCTGAATCCAGAAAGGAGTAAGATTACTATAAATGCATTGTAATACTGTGTTTATCCTCTGTCACTTTACAATGAAATTTTCAAAAAACACAGCAATGTTGGCCTGACAACACTATTGATTTATACTCGCCTTTAAACCTACCTGTTGAAAACAAGTAGAGAAATGAGATTTCCTTTACCAGTGCTATAGGACCCATGATCTGTCATTAAATTGTTTAAAGATTCTGGGTTCTATTATACTATGGTTGAGCTTTGGCTCCCAAATTGCTCAGAGACATTTTGGTCGATGATTACTCTAATTTACTAGAGTAAATGTTTACTCACAGTGGCTCAAAACAAGTACAGAGTGTTGAATTGATTTTCTTTGCCAATACATGATAGTGCTGCCATGGCAAAGAGATGGAGTTTATTTCATGCTTTATAATTATGTGTTAAATCTCTTCCTGTAACTCTCCTGCACTGGGTAATACATGAGTGTATGTTCAAGCTCTGCAATCTGACGCAGGTCTTTCCTTATCTTGCCTGTGCAGATTAATGAAACTCACATTAATTGTGAGCATGTGAATAACAGGAACATTAAGTAACTTCAGAATTTTGTGAAGGTATTTTGTGTACTGAATTATTTAAGAGGATGCTGTTGGATATTGATTTGGGTTTTTGAAAATAACAGTAAATATCTTCATAATACTCCTACCATTTTTCCCTACATTTTTCTTTATTTACTCTCCTCTCCTTTCCCAAATATCCACTCATTGGTATATTTAAAATTCTCTCTGAAATCAAGGACCATTGCAACTCTATGTTGTTGAACCTTTCAAAACATCTGCAGGACAAACAATTGTGCCCATGGCCTAACACTATTATTATTAGTCATTACACTGTTTAGTACAGGAAATTTTTAGGATTTGAAATTCAGGATTATATATTTTTTTGATTCACATGGAAGTTCTTTCTATCTTTATGTTCATATTTCAGGGTAAATAAAATTCCAAATATTTAATCAACATTTCAGTTACAGGAGATGAAAACTAAGCATGAATTTGCTGCAAATACAGCATTCTCTACTTTTACAAACCTTGGTTATGACCACCCTGTGTGTTACACTGTATTAGAATTTGTAGATAGTGAATTGATTGCAGGATCATATAGATCTCTTTACAGGGCTCTTTATATATGGCTATGATTTACAGTAATATTAGGGGACCTAGTATTTGCTGATAGAAATAACAAAAAAACCACATAAAACTTTATGAATGTTGGGACAAGCACTGTTTCATTGGCGGTTTTAACATGTTTATGGATTACAACTTGCCAAGTATTCTCAGCAGATGTTACTATTACTTCTTTTTAAATCAATCACCAGATATTATTATTTATTTAGAGGCAACTGGTGGGCCAATGGACAGTTCTCTGGGACTGGAGTCAAAATTTAAGTTCAAAACTGGCCACAAACACTTCCTAACTGTGTGATGCTAGACGTCAATTAACCTCTACTTCATTTTCCTCATTTATAAAATAGGGATATTAATAACACCTCCAGAATAATATCATGATAGTATAAATCACTATGTAATAGCAACCTGGGGTTATTGAGAGGATTAGATGAAATAATATTTGGAAATTGCTAGGCACAGTTATGACACATGTTGTTTAGTCATTTTTCTGTCCTGTCCTAATCTTCCTGACCCCATTTGAGGGTTTCTTGCCAAAGATGCTGGAGAGGTTTGTCATTTCTGATGTGCCACTATGGCACAGAGCACATGTGCTATACAATTGCTTCTTCCATTTCTCTTATTGAGCAATATCCGTTCAACAGCATTGTGGCCACTGAAATGTATTTAGAAGAACAGTGCCATGCTCAAGTTGCTTGCAAGTGATATGCAGAGGGAACAATAGCACACATGGACTATACCAAGAAAAATACAGCTCAGTCCAGAATTTTGTTATGTTACTTGAAAGGAGAAAAGAGTTCAGATAAAGGGAAAATCACTAAGGAATAGCTTAGTCAAGGACTTGTTGGAGAAACGACTTGAGCTAGGTTTTTAAGAGTGAATGTTAGCTTTAGCAATCAGAGAAGAAAAAAGGAATTAAAGGAATTAGAATAGGCAAGGAGAAAACAAAACTATCACTCTTCACAGATGATATGATGGTATACTTAAAGAATCCTAGAGAATCAACTCAAAAATTATTTGAAACAATTAACAACTTTAGCAAAGTAGCAGGATATAAAATAAATCCACATAAATCATCAGCATTTCTATACATGACCAACAAAGTCCAGCAGCAAGAGATAGAAAGAGAAATTCCATTTAAAGTAACAGTAGATAATATAAAATACTTGGGAGTCTACTTGCCAAGACAAACCCAGGAACTCTATGAACACAACTACCAAACACTCTTCACACAAATCAAATTACAACTAAGTAATTGGAAAGATATCAATTGCTCATGGATAGGCAGAGCTAATATAGTAAAAATGACAATACTACCTAAATTAATTTACTTATTCAGTGCCATACCAATCAGACTACCTAAAAATTATTTTATAGAGCTAGAAAAAATAATAACAAAATTCATCTGGAAAAACCAAAAATCAAGAATATCCAGGGAAAAAATTCACAGGAAGCTGTGTTAGTGGTACCAAACCTGGAGCTTTACTATACAGCAGCAGTCATCAAAACTATCTGGTACTGGCTAAAAAATAGAGTGGAGGATCAATGGAATAGGCTAGGCACAGAAAACGCAATAGTAAATGACACCAGTAACGTAGCGTTTGATAAACCCAAAGACTCCAGCTTCTGGGATAGGAACTCAGTATTTGACAAAAACTGCTGGGAAAACTGGAAGATAGTATGGCAGAAATTAGGCATAGACCAACATCTTACACCTTATACTAAAATAAGGTCAAAATGGATACATGATTTAGACATAAGAGGTGATACCATAGGTAAATTACGAGAGAAAGGAATAGTATACCTATCAGATCTTTGGAGAGAAAAACAGTTTATGACCAAACAAGAGATAGAGTATATTATAAAATGAAAAATGGATGATTTTGATTACAGTAAATTAAAAATTTTTGTACAAACATAAACAATGCATCCAAAATTAGAAGGGAGGCAGAAAGCTGGGAAACAATTTTTATGGCCAGTACTTCTGATAAAGGCTTCATTTCTAAAATATATAGGGAATTAAATCAAATTTATAAGAATCTAAGTCATTCCCCAATTGAGAAATGGTCAAAGGATATGAACAGGAAGTTTTCTGATGAAGAAACCAAAGCTATCTATTCCCATATGAAAAAATGCTCTAAATCTCTAATTATTAGAGAGATGCAAATTAAAACAACTCTGAGGTACCACCTGACACCTATCAGATTGACTAAAATGACAAAAAAGGAAAATAATAAATGTTGGTGAAGCTGTGGAAAAATTGGAACACTAATGCATTGTTGGTGGAGCTGTGAACTGATCCAAACATTCTGGAGAGCAATTTGGAATTATGCCCAAAGGGCGATAAAGCTGTGCATACCCTTTGACCTAACAATACCACTTTTGGGTCTCTTGCCCAAAGAAATCATGGAAAGGGGAAAGGGACCCACATGTGCAAAAATATTTATAGCTGCTCTTTATGTGGTGGCAAGGAATTGGAAGTTGAGGGGATGCCCATCAATTGGGAAATGGCTGGACAAGTTGTGGTATATGAATACAATGGAATACTATTGTGCTGTAAGAAATGATGAGCAGGAGGAGTTCAGAGGGACCTGGAGGGTCTTGCATGGGCTGATGATGAGTGAGATGAGTAGAACCAGAAGAACATACACAGTATCATCAACACTGAGTGTTGATCTACTGTGATGGATTATATTCTTCTCACCAATGCAATGGTACAGAAGAGTTCCAGGGAACTCATGATAGAAGTAGATCTCCAAATCCAGGAAAAAAAAATAATAACTGTGCAGTAGATGCTGAATGAACCATACTAATTCTTTTGTTTTTGGTGCTGATGTATTTCTATTTTGAGGTTTTTTGTCATTGCTCTGATTTTTCTCTTATAACATGACTAATGCAGAAATATGTTTAATGTTATTATGTATATGTGTGTATATATATAACCTATATCAGATTACCTGCTGTCTAAGGGAGGAGGAGGGAGGAGAGGGAGGGAGAAAAATCTGAAATTGGAAAGCTTGCATAAACAAAAGTTGAGAACTATCTTTACATGTAATGGGAAAAAAATAAAATACTTTATTAGTTTTAAAAAAAGAGTGAATAGGTAGGGAGCATAGGAGAAGCAACTTCAAGTAAAGATACTCAAATAAGCCAAAACATTGTCCATGAGATGTTTATGAGAATAAGGCTTCAGGAGATGAGGTGACCCTTCTCCTCACCAAAGCCACCCTTTCTATATGTACACTTGAACCCATGTGTTAGTCTCCTCCAGAAGATTGGCCCCATAATATCTCCTTCCTCCACTTTTTAACATTCCCTTATCTATCTTCCCAAAAATTAAAAAAAAAAGAAATAAAGGGCACCTAGTGGTACCAGATCTAAATGACATAAAGAAGTAATAATCATCACTATTTGGTACTAGTTTAAAAAGTGAGAGTTTGAGCATTAGAACAGAATAGATATCCAACACATAGAAGCAAATCCACACAGCTGCCTAGTATTTGAGATATTAAAAGACTGCAGCTATTGTGGTACTTTGGTAGTTGTTATTTCCAAAAAAAATTTAGGGGAAATTAGAAAAAAAGGTATAGACCAATATCTCACACTATATACTAAGATAAAATCCAAATTGCTTTATGACTCATGCATAAATCATAACATCATCAACAAATTAGTGGAACAAGGAGTTGCTCCACAGATGAGGGAGAGTTCACAAAAAAGATAAATAGGGTCATAGAAGATAAAATGGACAATTTAGACTTTAGATAACTATTAAAAAAGTTTTGGACAAACAAAATGAACACAGACAAAATTAGAACACAAGTAACTGGGGAAAATGTAGCAAATTTCACAGATAAAGATATTCCCATGATATATAGGGAAAAGATTAATACCATAACAATTAAAAGCATTCCCCAAATTGATAAAAGTGATTAATTAATAAATTGATAAAACATTAATAATTAGACCAAAGTAAGTGTATTCTAAGATTCCAACTCATGTCAATCAGATTGGCAAATTAAATTAAAAAATGGTTAATGCAGCTGTTGGGTAGACTGTGGGAAAAAAGATTCATTAGTGCACTGCTGGTAGAGATGTGAACTCATATAGCCTTTCTAGAAAGCAATTTGGGACAATGCCACACAAGTTATTATGCTGTGCATACACTTTGACTCAGTGATACCACTAATAGGCCTATACCTCAAAGAAATCAAGGAAAGGTGGAAAAGAACCCTCATATGTGAATAGTTGCTGTCTGGAATTCTAGCTAGACTGTCTAAAAATCTAATGAGTGGTTACCAATAAATTAGAAGCTTTAGCAAGAGTTTAGACTTTTAAGCATTTATTAGGGAGCATAAGATTTTGGTGAGGAGAGGGAAAGAGGCCAAGGTGCCTTCTTCTATATATCTAAAGGAGCCAGTGTCTCCACCCCAATCCACAGGAGGTCCCTGGTGAAAGAGAGAGAGCCTGGCCCCTTCTTCATCCCAGAAACCTCCTGTGAAACTGGAAACAGCCACCCACACCCACACACACACACACACCCACACACACACACACACACACACACACACCTCCAAGCTAATTGACTAGTAGCTTTGATCAGCAGTACCCACAAGCAAACGTCACTTCCTGACACCAAGGAACTGACCTTCCAAGCCACATGGCTTGTCCTCAGATGCCTTCTCCTCATGGTGGAGCTTTCCTACAGTATCTCTCCGGCAGGTGGCGTCACTCCAATTCTCACATATGTATATTAGACATATGCATGTGTATAATCTGCTAAAATCAATCAATAGTGTTTAATAAACACCTACTATTCACTAGTTATTATTTTAGTGTCCTGGGATACAAAGACAACAATGAAATTGTCTTTGCTATTATCAAAGTAGGCAACACGGAGGGAGAGAGAGAGAGAGAGAGAGAGAGAGAGAGAGAGAGAGAGAGAGAGAGAGAGAGAGAGAGAGAATAAGTGGAAAAGAGGGAATTGAGCAGAACAGGGAAACATTATATGAGATATAAGCAACACTATAAAGTCAAACAACTTTGAAAGACTTAACAATTAACAACTTAACAATTCTCATTAACACAATGGCCATCCACTATTCTAGGGGCCTCGTGATGAATCATGCTATCATGCTCCCTACAGAGAGGTGAAAGGACTCAGGGTGCAGATAGAGACAGATATTTTTGGACACTGCAATGCATGAATTCGACTTGACTGACTATAAATATCTTCTACAAGGACTTTATTTTTCTTTATTTTTGAAAAAAGAAAAAAATTGTTAATGAAAAAAGTCAAATTAAAGAAACAATCATTCCATCTTCTCTCATTAGAATGTAAGATCTTTAATGGAAAGGGCTCTTTTGTTACCTTGTAATTTTGGATCTAGTATTTAACATTGTGCTTCATATGTAGCAAATTATTAATTGTCTATCCAATAATAAATAAACATTTATTAAGCACATATCATGTGCTAGGCACTCTGCTAAGTGGTAGAGATACAAATAAGATTAAAAAAATGTCTCTTCCCTCAAGGAGATGACAATATAAGAATGAAAACAATACACAAAAGAAAGTTGAAGAACAGGCAGTGGGGGTGTGCCACCAGAGGGTACCTGGGGGCATAATGTTCTTGGAGACAAAACTAATCAGCACAGCTATTGGTAAATGAAATTCCATGGAAGAGTCTGAACCTGCTATACTCATACAACCCCAACAAGCCTAGAGAGTACAAGAGGACAATGGTGTCAAACACAAATGGAAATGGAGCAAATTAACTGAACATAAGGATCACTAAAGGCACATTTTGACTTAGGAAACAAAATCTTAATATTATCCATGTTTTAATGTATTTTAATTTATTTTGTTAAAATATTTCCCAGTTCCATTTTAATGTGGTTCCAGTGCACTGACAGTGACCAGTGTTTGGTGCTTTTTTTCCTGGCAAATCTCTAACATTACAAATTGAAAAGAATGCACCAACTGCACTGGCAAAGAGGTTTCCTTATACTCTACACAAGTAAAATCATAGGTAAAGTTCTTATACTTTCACCTATACATGTAAAGTGCTGTGCTAGGCTTCCAAAGAAAACAGTCTCAACCCTCCATGAACTCACATCATATTGGAGGGAGTTGAATATAAAATCTACACAAAAAATTAGGTATAAAGTCATTTTGAGAAAAAGAGATGACAGTTCACTCTGATTTGTCACATTCCCTTCTTCCAGATTATACTCATCTCTCTAGTGTAGGATTTTTAAAACCTTGCAAAGATTCAGCCAGAAAATCAACAGAGTATTTCCTAGTCAAATGTTAATTGCCCTAAGAAATTCATTAAACCGAGTCAGGAAAAAAATGATAACAGAATGGGAAAGAGAAGTGAAGCTTTTCCCAAACCCCCTGAGATGAGAAAATGGGCAAAAAGGAGGGTGGTAGACAGGAAGACACATACTCTCTTCCATCTTCACAAATAACATCGTTAACTTTGATTTCCCATTTTTAACATCTCACTTTTATTCCCCCAAAGTCTGACTGGGAGTTGATCAGTCTTTCTATATTAACCATTCTATAAATAGGATTTTAATACTGTTTTGTTGTCATTTTAAAAAGGCATGGGGTGGCTCCCTCAGACTCCAGCTGTGAACCCATTCTCTTGTCAATTACTAGATTTGGAAAAAGAGTGGGAGTAGAAGGATAAACATGGGCATTTGAGCTTTCTTCACATAAAATCATGCCCCCTGCTTAACTTTAAAGACTCTATTAACTTTTCCCTTCATTTGGCTATGATCAGAAGCACAATAATAAATCAGCAAAGTCTCTGAATTTGAAGAACAGGAGAAACTTATAAAGTGTGAGCCTCCAAAGTCCAGATTATTAGCCAGAAGTTACAATATTTTAGTATATAGCATGAGATACTTTTCTATATCTATTTTCTACCACACTGCTGTATATACCCCATACTTCCAGACATAGTCATTTGTCCATGAAGAGCTATCTTTATCACAGTAAAAAGCTGCACTAAGGAACCTAGATGACCCTCATTGAGTTCCAGCCTCTTGACCTAATCTGTCCATTAAATGAACATGTGACATTTGTTCCTAGAGCTTTATTTGTTTTGCAACACTTTTTAGATCCCAGGAAGAAACAACTATCCAAGAAAATCTAATTATTTGCTCTTTTATTTAGGATAGAAATTTCTCCTGACTAAACCACAGTAATAGATTTCTAGGGATAGAAGACTATATACAAGTTGATGTATTTTGTTGTTGTTTGGGGGGACATCACAGGGAGGAATGTAGAGTGACAAATATGTGACATAATATATTTACAGAAACCATCACACCAGAAAAATTTCATTTAAATAGGCCATAACATTAGAATGAAGAAACACCAAGTCCCCAGAACAGGTTGCTGTCTCTTAGGCTTGTCCCTTGCCAAGCTCATGCTGTGCAAATTTTTAAGCCTGAAAATTATAACATCAAGTTTCAAATTCACCCAGAACCATTTATTCGCAAACTATTTTGTGAAAAGTACCAAGCTACACAATTAGCAAACGTGAAACTTGGAAGGGATCTTAGATATAATTTAGCCTATTGACATTATTTTAAAGAACAAAAAGAATAAGTTCAGGCGATCAATCAACAACTATTAATGAAGAGCTTACCATGTGCCAGGCTCTGTGCTAAGTGCAAGGGATACAACACAGTTTACATAAAGAGATGGTTCTAACCTTCAAGAGCTTACATTCTAATGGGAGAAGATAATATATAAGAGGAAACTGAAGGGAGGTGGATGTGGCTGGAGACGCAGGTACCTGGTGGGGGGTGGGGGGGAGACATAAAATATCACAAGTGTCCCAGAAGAGTAATGAAGCCCTAAAAAATGAACTTACCCAAGACCACTCAACTAATTAGAGAATGATGCAGAATTGGAATCTTGATTTTCTGACTCTCAGTTCAAAACCTTTTATTATAGTCTACCATGTTACATCCAGCCTTCCTTACTCTCAAGGAATTTATTATTTAATATAAAACAAAAACATATAAAAATCATTATCTATGAAAAGTGCCTTGTAGTTTATACATTGTTTTTAGTTATATAAAACAAGCATTTCATAAGAGTCTACTGTGTCAGGATTATGCTAGGTCCTAAGGATTGAAAAGAAAAAACAAATTTGCTAGCCTCAAGGACCTTATTTTCCATTGAACTAAAAGTAGACTTCTCATCAGGGGTATGGCATCACCTGAACAGTATACATTCTTTATATGTTTTGGTTCATCTGTATTAAAATTCTTCTGAGAACACAGAATTCCATTCCTAGCAGGCAGATAGAATCACAAGGAGTATACTGATGGATTGTGGTGACAAGATTATGGTATTATTTACTCTGTTTATCCTTTATAATATCCTATTTATAATATGATGCAGCCCATTCTCAACTACCGTGTATCTTTCCACTGCCCTTCAGTGGATACACACTTTTGCTTCAATGACTGTAGTGTAACATTTCTTCTATCAGTACAACCAAAATTGGCATTCAAAAATATAGGCTTTCATTTCATTGAGAAGTGTGATATCACTAAAGTAACTTTGCCATTTCCCAAAGACAATTTAATTTTATTATCATATCTTTTCTATTAAATTCTGGATGTCCAGTCAAGATGTCCACAAATGTGTCCACATACACCACACAGACATAATTTTCATAGGTTGCTCATCTATCTTTATATCATGGTCTGAAAAATTGGATCGACATTCTTTATTTAATTTTCCTCTCTTTGGAAAGGTAGGCTAAAGTCTTCTGATAATTATTGTTGTCATCCAAGAGTCTCTGCAGTGGTCAAGGATTTGATTCACTCAGCACAATGTCAATTGAAGGTAGAAGCATGTGGAAGAACCAATCACATATGACTTCAGCTCTGTGCTGGATTGCCTCCATGATGGTAGTAAACATATTGGTCCCTGCTTTATGCATCCTTTGATATTAGTAACCAGAGGGGTATGAAATAAACTTATTTCTGTTATTCCAACTCTCACTGTTTCTTTTATGATTTTGAAATATTCATGGAAGACATCTTGGATGAGAGCCATTAAGGTGTTGCTTTGCTTAAGAGGTACCAATGATGAGTTGTCTTCATTTTTATCCATTTATCATTTATCAGTGGCTTGAGCTTTTAATACAAAATATTGAAGCTATAATTGCACAGAAAAGATTTTCTTTCTCTTTTTTATACTGTCATATTTATTAGGTTTTTTCCCCCACTCTAACCAACTGATAAAATAACTTTACACAGACAAATATTTCTGAAATGGCTCTTATATTGGTAACCAATTGTTTCCTTTTTGTTACTATATAGATAATTCCATTTCCTTTTGTGATACTACTTGGTGTTCATTAAGTCTAGTGTATTTCTAGTTTCTTCCTGAAGAAGATAATTTACAATTTATAAACCAATAAGTAAAAAGACTAGCTTGCCTGGACCATACAATACTTGAAGAGGAGTGATGTTTTATAAGATTGAAAAGATAGGTTAGGAGCAGGTTGTGGAGATCTTTAAAAGCTAAATAGAGACATTCATGTGTAATATGGGTAGCAATAGGGAGCCCTTGGGGGTATATTTAGTAGAGGAACAATGTGCTCAAAATTGATTTAGAAAAATCACTTTGGCATCAGTGTGAAGGATGGATTATAGAGGGCAGAGACTTGGGACAGAGAGATTAATTAGGTGGCTACTTCAGTAATAAAAGTGAGAAGTTATTGGAGCCTTGCACAAGGATGGAGGTTGTGGAAGAAGATGGAAGAGAATGGATTGAAAGATATTGTGAAGTTAGGAACAAGATGGATTGGCTATGTAGAATCAATCAGAGTGAGGAGTCTTGACTACAATTATCTATTATTTCCAGCTCTATTATTTTCTGACTTATGGAATGAAAGTAATTTTGTTTGTATTCATATGGACTTACTCCTTTCATAAATCTCATATTTATAATCTTATCCATTGATAAGAAAGTCATTTGGTGTTATAACAAGGGGATAATGCAAAGCAATGATTGATGAAATAGGAATTCTGGCATCGAGCTGTCCTTGTTCAGCTGCAAGTAGAACACTGTTAAAGCCTGTGATAAACTTCAGATATCATTAAATCCAAAGCTCCCAAAAGTTTTGCTGGTTCATTAGTACAAATAAGCGGAAAAATGTATTCCAGAGAGTAGCCATCTATCTATTTTTATATGTAACTCTTATTGACTGGAATCACAAAAAAAGAGTTGAATTTTCACTTCTGTGAGACACTGATTGGAAAGAAGGCAAGGAAATGTAAATATGGCTTTAGAAGAATTCTACCTCAACTTGAAACCTATAGAAATATTTTAATATTTATTTTTTAAAGAAATCAAAATTATTGCTTCAGTACCTTAATACTTTTCACTTCCTGTGAGGTATTATAGAAGAGAAGACGTGGGATGAACATAATTTCAGTCTCCAAATATCTGAAGGTTTTAAATGAAAAGGCATTAGGTGTACTGTACCCTTATGACAATGGTAGGACAGGTAGATGTTACAAGGTGATACATTTCTTTTCTGTAGGAGAGCAGATGGTGTAGTGTAGCATAAACTACTATTAATAATATCTATTTATATACATATAGTATTTTGTTGTTTTGCAAAGCACTTTACATACATCATCGCATTTGATCCTCACACTAACCCTATGGAGGGAGGCACTATTATTATCTCCATTTTACAGATGAGGAAACTGAAACTGAGAGATGTTAAGTGACTTGCCCAGGGTCACACAGCTAATGAGCATCTGAAGGCAGATTCTAATTTAATCCTTCCTGTAGTCAAGTCCAGCAGGCTATGCAGTGTAACACAAAGCTATATTAAGAATGACCTGGGAGGGGTGGGGCAGCTAGGTGGCACAGTGGATAAAGAACCAGCCCTGGATTCAGAAGGACCTGAGTTCAAATCCTGTCCCAGACACTTGACTCTTACTAGCTGTGTGACCCTGGGCAATTCACTTAACCCTCATTGCCCCACCAAAAAAAAAAAAAAAAAAAGAATGACCAGAAAATTCACATGCCTAAAATTTTCCCCACAGTATGAAATTTTAATGACTTATCTTGTGCCTGAAGAAGAAATGAGGAAATAATACTTACCTCCTTTCATACATATACTTTTAGATGCAGTTTATGTGTCAGATAGTTATGCTCAACCATCCTCCTGTCCCAACTTTGCTATAAGGAAAGATTTCTTGATATAGGGAGTAGGGTGGTAAGTAGTATGACAAGAAATTACTATAATATAAAAACAAAAGCTACCAATTAAACTTCACAAACAAATTTTTAAAATTTTAAAAATGTACTTACTTCCAATTTCACCTTAAATGATTGACTACTTTTTCTTCTCTAAAGAAATCTGTGCTATACATTAATTTAAATTTCTTGTAATTTATATGAATGTAATTTTATAAAAAACACTAATTTTAAGTTCTCTTATATATTACAAATGACATTATTTCTAAACTTTCTTATGTCTCTTTTTAATGATATGTCTCTAAATTACTACATCAACTTGTCAACCATAGCAGCCATCCAAACAGGTTTACTAATTAGTAAATTATCACATAAAAGTTATATAAAAGGAAAACCTGAAAATACCTAGGCTGAGAAACATTTTTAGGACAGAATTCCAGAATACTTCTTGAATAACAAAGAAAAGAAAATACCAGGTGCTGAATCCAAGTGGATAGCATCTATATGCCCTTTAAAGAAGAGAGAAGGGAAGGATGAAAGTAATGAATTATGGTTGCTCGTGTCACAGGTACAGTATTGCACAGAAGCCTTTTTCTGGTTCTAGAATGGGTGAATCTCTCTCTCTCTCTCTCTCTCTCTCTCTCTCTCTCTCTCTCTCTCTCTCTCTCTCTCTCTCTCTCTCTCTCCCAGAGCTGATCAGCTATATTTCTTTGATGCCAAACCCCTTCTAGGGCTGAAATGTCTGAGAGGCATAGTTTCTAGAGGTAGGAAAGGCTTCTGTTCATTAGAGATTGCTTGATTCTTGTCAGGGGAAACAGTGGAAAAGGTACAAGGGGCTAAATTTAGCATTCAGTCACCACTATTGCCCTTGTTCGCAAACAAGACAGTCTAGAGCACAGTTAGCTGATCTATAGTAATGTATTTATTGATGACACTCTAACCCTTCTTCCAAATATACCTTTCTTTTCTTTTTCTCTTCTTTATTCTCTTTGTTCTTAATTTCTTCATTCTCTGTTGCCTTTATATTTTATCTTATTTATTCTTTATTATCTGTGTTTGTTCCTTATGCCCAAAAATATCCAAGGAGAAGTGCTTATTATCCTTGCCCATAACATTGAATCAAGGCTAGGTTTATTCTATGATAGAATAAGTAGATGTTTGGGGGCAGGTATGTAGAACAGTGGACAGAGTGCTAGGCCTGAAGTCAGAAAGACTCCTCTTTGTGAGCTTGAATCCAGCTTAAGACACTTACTAGCTGTATTTTATCTGTCTCAGTTTCTTCATCTGTAAAATGAGGTGGGGAAGAAAATGGCAAATACTACAGTGTCTTTGCCAAGAAAACCCCAAAAGGATTATAAAAATCAGACATGACTGAAAAGTGACTCAACTCAAAACTTAAATGGTTTCTTATAGATTATCACTTGAGGAATTCCCAGAGAGTCATCTTACCAACAGCTACCAAGCTCCCACATGCTTCCTATATCCCTTTATCCCCTCTGCACTGCTGGAAGGTTTTAGCTGTCATCCTAAATATTTTCTTCTTATTTGGCTTCCAGTGAACCAACAATTACTATATAACACATTGAGGATGAGTGGTTGAATGACTTGTTTATGATCACACAGCTAGTAAGTGATAGAATAAGGTTTCAGATCTAGGTCTTAAGGGCTCCAAGTCCAGTGCTTTCTCCATACTATAAAAATAACATGCAGCTCTACTCTTAAGAGAAATTTTATTCAGTGGGAAATGCTCTTTCTCTCATTATTATGTCTGCAGATACTTTCTTCTACTGCTGTATTGCCTTGAAAAAAAAAAACACCTGCCAAAATGTTATTATAAGCATAAATACCCCTGCAAAGAGCCCCTGGGAGCATGAAAAGCATGGGTTTCCTTTCTCTAGGGAAATGTTTGGTTTGTAAGCAACAAGGCATATTGGGGGCACTTGATCAAGCTTTAGCTAGAGGGCTCAGAATTGAAAATGCCACTGTTGTCAATCTAACATTCAGTACACCTGACATGAATAAAGCAGGAAGTTGATAGAAAGCTGAGAACAAGCAATCAGAGATAAACTCACTACAAAAAAATAGTTCATTGCAGCTTTACCTTGAAGATAAAAATTGGCAGTCGAATGGTGAGGATACTATCAGGAAAATTAGAAGAGGAAATTAAGTCATATTGTTGAAATACATTAAATGTGTCAGGACAGACCTATTGAACTGTATTTTTAAAAAATCAATTCCCTAATTCTCTAAGAAAGACAGAGATTGAGATTTAATCATCTATCACTTTCTCTTCTCTTTCCCTCCTGGCTGTGTTACAAGTGACTTGAGGATAGTGAAGGACTTGGACAGCAGAAATAAAAAGAGACAGAAAGACAAAGCTTGGAAATGCAAGTTACCTGAAGAGGATTTCAATTTTCTTGCCCTATAATGTTTTGGAAGTCATAAGAGTCATTGTTAAGATGACTAGTAAGAGACTAATACCAGATGTGGGAAACAATATTGCTCCAATTTCCTCACCTATTCTTTCTTATTTCATCCAGTCTCATAGAAAGAAATGGCATTCCCTTATGCTTTATCTAAGAATTACATCTCCACCTTCCATCCTGGTCCCTCTTTTTTCCTTGCTCCTATAGTCATTTTTACTTACACATCATTCTTTCCTCCCTCTGCACTCCTCCCTAATTCTCCTCAGATTACTGGGAAAACAAAACAAAGAAAAAAAATCTTTTCTTTGTGGCAACTATCTTTTTAAGGTTATCATCTTAACCATCTTATCGGGTTTTTATTTTTTTGCTTTAAATTTTCATTTTATTTAGAATTTTCTCCAAGTTACATGTAAAAAACAAAACAAAAAAATTCACATTGATTATTTAAAACATTGTTTTCTAAATTTTCTTCGTCCCTCCCTCCTCAACCCTCCCTATGAAATCAAGAAATTCAATATGTAATTCATGTACAGTTATGCAAAACATCTTCACATTAATCAGATTGTGAAAGAAAACAGACAAAATAACTTTAGAAAGAGGAGCTACTCAGGTATGGTAGCTTGGCAGGGAGGCGGCATGGATGAATGTCTTGGTCTTCTAGATGAAGTGTGCTGTCATCAATTAATAGTGCCCCTGGACTGGAGATAGAGAGCTTGTTGGGAGGGTGAATGAAAATTGTGGTAACACAGTTGGAAAGACAGCAAGATAGAATAATTAGGTAGCCAGGAGTAGCTAGATATGGTGACTTATTACCTACTAGCATACTCCCAGAGTGAGCTAGAAATCTAGTTGGAAAGGAGCACTGCTGGAGTTTGCTGTTTGGATACTGAATGGAGTTATCATACTTCAAAATTATATCTCTGCTACATCTATATTCTTATGTCATGATACTACCCAAGTAAGGCTTCTTCATCATCTGCTTCTCATCCTTCCCTTTTCTATCTCCACAACTTTGTTTACACTCTGTCTCAAGATTAGAATGGCCTATAATCAACTGAAGCTGCTCGTTTCCTTCAAGTTTCATTTCAGATGTGATCTGCTCTATTAAATCTTCTCTGATCATCCCATGAGGAATTCATTTTACTTCAATTTTATATTTGTCTTATCTTGACTTTTATCAATATCATTGGCACATACCCCATTAAATTATGAAGTTGCACTAAGACATTGGATGGAGGAGCAGAGAATGCACCCTCATTTTCTACTACCTAAAAACAATTAGATTTATGGGTAGAGTTTAAACACGTCTAATGTTCAGAATACATGTTTAAAAAATATTTGTTGAATTATTTTTTTTTTATTTATGACATACCCTCTCTTTACTTTAACATGTCTTTTTTATCACTCTTAACAAGCTTTAAAAGCAGTTCCTACTTTTACAGTTCCTACTTTTACTCACCTAAGGAAGATAAAATTTCATATTCTCTCTTCCAAATGTTGTTCTGGGGAAAACTTATTAAATATAGTTCCATTCTCTTTTCTAAAGTTGGAAAAATCTACTGTCTATCTGCTTCCAACAACACTGTTACTGGCCAAGTAACAGAAAGGTTATGAGGGAAATTAAAATGGAAAAACACATAATTTGAAATTATATACAAACTTTTATAAGGGATAACTGGAGATGGATAGAAAGAAGAGTTGATCAACCTTATTATATGACTATGACAAAAAAATTAGACTGGAAAACACAGAATAAAAATGACTGAAGGATTTATTGATAGCTACCTTGCTATCCTTGATGAGTTCAAGTCATCTGGTCCAGATGAGCTATATCCTCAAGTACTAAACAAAAGGTGAAATATGATAGAGAAGTCATTGTTAGTGATCTCTCAAAGATTATGGAAATGACATTGTATCAGAGGGATTGAAAACGGGCAAATATATTATTTTGGGGGGGCGGTGAGGCAATTGGGGTTAATTGACTTGCCCAGGGTCACACAGCTAGTAAGCGTCAAGGGTCTGAGGCTGTATTTGAACCCAGGTCCTCCTGAATCCAGGACTGTTACTCTATCCACTGTGCCACCTAGGTGCCCCTAATTTTTAATTAAAAAAAAAAGTGAATGGGGCCTAGAAACTATAGGCCAGTTAGATTTCATTTGTTTCAGTAAAATTATAGGCTATTTAATGGAAAATGAAGATCTAGTAGAAAAAAAAAGTGATTAACCCAAAGAAACAGCATAGCTTAAGGGAGAATGGTTCTTAGCACAGGAACCTAGCATCCATTGTAATGGGATTATTATATTGAAAGATTAGAGCAATGCTATAGCTATGTTTTTTTTTTCTATTTTATAGAGAAATATTTGATAAAGTGTCTTTTTGTACTTTTTAAAGGTTGGGCTTTAAAAAAAATGAATAGTGTTCATGACTAAGTAGGTAAGAGATCTGGTATACTAGGATGATAGAAGTACTTATATACTTCTAATGAACTAAGGAGGACAGATTTTCATGTTCTCTCTTCCAATACTGTAGTGTGACACTACACTTAGGTGGAGTCAAAACTGGTTAACATCCAAAGAGTGCCTATGATTAGTTTGATATTAACTTTTTTTTTTGAGGGGCAATGAGGGTTAAGTGACTTGCCCAGGGTCACACAGCTAGTGTCAAGTGTCTGAGGTCAGATTTGAACTCAGGGACTCCTGAATCCAGCGCCGGTGCTTTATACACTCTGCCACCTAGCTAACCCCTTGATATTAACTTCCAAAGAGACTTGCTCTGAGAATCTGTGGTGGGCTAAGTGTTGTTTAATATTTTTATTAAAGATGTGGATAAATTCATAGATGGAATGCATATTTTGTATTACAAAAGAAAGAAACAAACAGAAATCTAGAAGATCAGGCTGGGTTACGGGATGACAGAGTCAGGATTCCAAAAGATCTGAACAGGCTAGAAGAGTAAATATGATATTATAAGGTGAAATATAAAAGGGATAATTATTACTTTTTACATCTGAATTAATAACAATAGTTTTCATCCATATAAGATGGAGGAGGCATAGGAAAGAAGGAAAGCAGCATTTAAGAATCTAATATGTTCCAGACACTGTGCTAATTGCCTTAAAAATACTTTGATTGCTTTTTATAACAACCCTGTCGGTAGGTTCAATTATTATTCTTATTTTATTGTGGAGGAAACTGGGGTAGGAAGATTAATTGCCTTGCCCAGGGTCATGCAGCTAGAGTGTCAGAGGCAAGATTTCAACTCAGGCCTTCCTTATTCTAGGTTTGGTGCTCCATCCATAGGACTACCTAGTTACCTTTGCATAGCTCCATAGGAATTAATATGAAAAAGATTTAGGGGTTTTAATGGATTGCAAGCTCTATCAAGTCAACAGTGATATAACATTTAAGATATACTTAGGTTTCTTGAGAAAAGGAATAGTGTTCAGTTCTGTTGTACTAAGAATTCCTCAAAGCACATATTGAGTTGAGTTGTAGGACCACATTTTGGGAAGGATATTGATAAGATGAAACAATAGTAAAACAAGGGCAAGAGGAGTGATAGTAGTAGTAGTAGTAGTAGTAGTAGTAGTAGTAGTAGTAGTAATAGGCCTCCAGCAGTCACAGACAACTATGGATCAGCGCCTTGAAGAGCCACAGGCCACAGTGTGGCTGTGCAGTCCAATATGGGAGCCACAGCTCCTGAGTGACTTATAACCGGTAACTGCCGCATCCCATGTTGTATCTACCCCATGAGGAGTAGCTGGAGTGTCCTCTCCAGGGTGCTGGCCTGGGCGGATCAATATGGAAAACAAGCTGTTTCCCATGCAGCAGGTTTTCCCTCTCTGCGACATTGGTGGATCCAAAGGAGAGGCAGAACCAATACAGTTTGGCACCAGTGCCGCCGCAGGAGTTGCCAGAGGGATGTGATGTCCAATATCCAACTGCCTAAGGGACTCTGACTCCTGATTGTGATAAGTGGAGTGATAAAGTGTCTTAATTCATGTCATATGAGAAACTCAGTTGAAAGAAAGGGATATTCAATATTGGATAAGGGAAAGTTGCAGAGTGAGATTAAAATACATGAGGAATTGTGATTTTCAACTGTACTGTAAAGAACTTTTGTTGAAAACTGAAAATCAATAATTACAGTTATATACTGAGAGATGATTCTGGAGTTCTATCATCTTTCTAGATGGGCTAAGTGGTAGACTTGACAAAAAGTAAAAGGACAAAATAAAGAGCTTCCCAAGTTCCCTCTCAGCACCCTGATGCTATAAAATCATTTCCCTCCCCCCAAAATAGAAGAAAGTAATCATCATATGTACCTAACTGGATAATGCTAATTTCTTCCTTTAAGTTTCTATTTTTCACAAGAAGCCTCTTAGCCCCAATCAAAATTAATGATATTGCCTTTGCATAAATATCATTGGGATATATACAGGATCAAAACTGAAATCTTTACAACAAAATTTCTCAATTTATCGGATATCTATAATGACAAACCAAATAATTTATAAATTATATTCAGAAATTTTTTAGCAGTGCTTTCATATGAGCTTCATAGGTATTATCTTAATTTTTACTTTTGTAGCCTTCTTAGCATATACTTATGAACAAGGATATCCTTGATAAAATAATTAGTCAAGTTGCCCTAGGCAGCAAAAAACTAAATATGCAGTTCCTTGTAAAAAAAAAAAAGGGGGGGGGATTATGAACACTAAACCAAGTCAAATTAGGAAGCAAAGTTCCATTTCAGAGCCCATGAGAATAAAGTAATATGATCAGAATGCAAAAGCAGCTCCTGTCCATTAGAGGATAATAAGGAAAGATACATCACCTCTTGAAAATGCATGAGCTACAGAATTATTTTGCATACTTCACCCCACAGAAGCTATTTCACTTCCAAAAACCAGTGGAAAAAGGAATAACAAATTCAAGACATAGGTATCCAATCACAAAATGTAGCACAGAAGGGAGTAATGTTTTTGGAAGAATTAAATTACTCACTTAGAAGGTTAAGACATAGCACATAATTACTATGTGCCATCTTGTGTATGGCTGTGATTCTTTAATGCCTATTTTAATTACCATAGGAACTATGGATTCCACTCCCTAGTCCTGCAACTGAAAATTATACAAGACCCATTCTTTCCCTTATGGGTCACTAATGTCCTCAAGAGTACTTACTATGCAAATGAAAAAGCTTACTTTCCACTTAGATTTCTGAGTATTAGGGGATTTAATAGGAAGTGGTAAAAAGGATGAAGCATTGGTAAAATACTAAATGCATATAAGCAATCACCAGGTTTTTTTCCCCCTCCTCAGCTCTGTTGACAAGTACAGCATTTAAAGTAGATTTTGCTAAATTTGTATTTATCAAAAAATAACAAACTTAGTTTGAAGGGTAAATGTATTCAACAGTTGCTTTATCTTGGCTGTGAAACCCATCATCACTGCCAAATGCAATCAAATGTTAATAAGAGAAACACATAATACTACATTTGAATGAGTTTTGAGAAATGTTATCTCTCTGGCTACATGAAATGCAATATGGAAACGGGATTTGAGTGGATTTAGGTAGACATAGTAATATTTTGGTTCTGTCTGTATTTGCATTTTATTTCCAAATTCTTCCTTTTCTTTATTTACATTTTCAACCCACAAAGAATGTACAGGTAACAAAACTCATTCTGGAACAAAAAAAAATAATTTTGGCCAGATAATCCTTTTGGTCTCCTATGGACAAACAGCTAAGTGATTTTTTTGTTTGTTTTTTAAAATTTTTTTAACATGCCATTGTTCTTAGGTTGTCTAGAAATAATTCAAACTTATTTTTAATTTAATTTGATCCCACTGAGCATTCTTTTCTACTTTTAGCAATTTATAAATTATTCTAATATATTATTTCATTGTTATTAAGAAAAAGTGTCCATATGCATGTTTGTGTGTGTGATTGTGGGGGTGTGTGTGTGTGTGTGTGTGTGTGTGTAAATGAGATGATGATAAAATAAGACTGGAAGAACTGATTGAAGAAAGGTACTTCATAAATATACAAATATGAAACAAATGCATTTAGCAAGCTTACCAACAATATGCTTTATTTTTGCATTTTCTAGCATTTATTCTACATGCAGTTATATTGTCTTTAATTACACTAAGAAAAAATTGCTCTATATTTTGCTGTGGGTGGTGGGGAAATGATGATTAAAGAATGGTTATCATAATCTGAATCATAAAATAAGCACACTGATGGTCATAATGCTCTTTGAGTATGATGAGCTTGGGATTTGGCCCCATGGTATAAATATTAAAATAATCCAAATGTATTCAGATAAGGATGTGGGGAGCTCCCCAGAGAATGATTTTCCCTACCCTGAAGCAAATAAGGAGTTTATGCAACAAAACAATCATT